>NC_022020.1:67624681-67693664 GCF_000317375.1 Microtus ochrogaster
AGAGAGAGAGAGAGAGAGAGAGAGAGAGAGAGAGAGAGAGAGAGAGAAACTTTAAAAAACAATAGAGCAAAACCAATTTCTTCTGAGTTTAGAATACTTTGAGACAGGGTCTCAATACATAGCCCAGGCTGGTCTGGAGCTTCCTATATAGCCCATGCTGACCTGAAAGTGGCTCCTCAAACCTTTATCTGTGCTGGAATTATCACTGTACATTACCAATGCCTAGTCAGGACACCATTTTGTCATAAAATAAATTGACTCAAGCTTTCTTTGCTTGGCATTTTTTGGTTATGGTTATTGCTGTACTCAGGGTCAGAATGCTGTGCTCTAAGGCTCTGCCCTGGGGACACTCCCCAGGCTCTGAGAGCCCAGAGAGAGACACATCCAGAGGGTGGGGAATCAGTCCAGTCAGTTTGTTCTCCTGCAGCCAGGGGAGTGAAGGGGGCCATGAGTACACATTCCCTGACGAGAGATAAGTAGCTGCCCCAGCCCGTTACGCAAGCAAGAAACGCTGAAGATGAATAAATATAGGCATATCCCTATTTTTATGTCTTACTGTATATGAATGGTGGTTTTTGTAAGAACCAAAAATGAAGATAAAAGTAGACTCTTTTTAGAAGTCCCAGAAATCCACTTTGGAGCAGGTTCTGTTGAGCTATCTCTGTGTGTCTGTGTGTGTGCCTGTGTGTGTGTGTCTGTCAGTGTGTGTGTGTGTCTGTCAGTGTGTGTGTGTCTGTCAGTGTGTGTTGTGTGTGTCTGTCAGTGTGTGTGTGTATGTGTGTATATATGTGTGGGTCTGTGTCTATTTTTCTGCTTGCCTGCCGTCTTTTGGATTTGCTGGGAGGTTATGTATACTTAGACTCTGCCTTACTTCTCTGGAAGTTTTATCAGCCCACACATTTTCATACTTCCCAGAAATAGCATGGTTGTATTGCATCGGCAAGGTCTGCCCTCGTGATAATTCCTCCCTGTCCTGTTCCTTTAAGTTCTCTTCCCGTGAGGAGGGAGGGTGAGTTTCATTTAGGTCACCTCCCGGTGAGGTTCTTCTGTGGTCAGCATTTAGATGCCCTTGGATTTTGACATCCTCAGCCTGAGGGTGGGATAGTTTATAGTCATATTTCTGGGAGATTGCAGGCTTCACTGAGGCCATCACAGCAGAAAGACGCGTGTCTCAGTGCGTGAGCTTGGGAGCGGAGAAGGAAGGGAAGCAGAAAGACGCGTGTCTCAGTGCGCTTGGGAGCGGAGAAGGAAGGGAAGGGTTTTGTTTTCAGTTGTTCTCTGAATTGACAGCTCTAGTACGTCTCTAAACCCCTCTACATATAACCAAGACGGTCATGGCTCCATTCTGAACTCTGGGACTGTGGATGGAAATGCCTCTTGTTCCTAACCACTGGGAATTTTTGTTGTCAAACCACACAGATCAAACTTTGTATTTAACTTTGCTGAATGCCAAATGCTAGTCACTGAGTAATAATTTAAAAATAAGTCAGCCCTTTGAATATGAGACTTTTACAGATGGATGTCATGTTATTTTTAATCCCACCCTTTTCTTTTTTTTCCCTGACAGGATGACAGATCAAAGATCGCCAAGCCTTCGGTAAGTTTGCACAACCATCTCAGAGTGGTGAACAGAGGTCACTGTGTGTCTTCATTGCAGGTCAAACTGGAGCAAAGGTCACCGCCTGCATAGGTCTTTCTGGGTTAGGTAGATGTGTGATTTACTGGCTTTGCAAAAGCTTGGTTTGGGGTTTTTCCTTTGTTTTTCTTACCAGTCAGTGTGGTTTTGAGGAGTCCTTGTGTGTTACAACAAATGTATTACTTTGAAAAACATTATAATTATTAATAAACAAAAGTCTGGGTGTATAGCTCAATGGAAAATGCTTGTTTAAATGGAAGTGTGTTCTCCTCCCTGACTCGGAGAGGACTTACCTATGGCTCTCCCTCCTCTGTAGAGTGTGGTGTCCTGGGCATTCAGAAAAGGCGTTTCACATTGGCATCCCTTAGTTCTTCAGTCTAAGCTGACTTTCTTGTTTAATTTGCTCATTAAATCTAGAGTAAGAATTTATGAGAGCAGCCAGCCAAAGTTCCTGAAAAGCATACCTAGGCCAAAGTTAATTCTGGCTTGTAAGAAATGAAGGGTGAGGGAAGGTTTTGCTTTAGAAACGACAGCAAGGATACCCAGCTTTTCCATCTTGTTCTGTGCTTCTGGCCTTAGTGGAGAAGGCACACAGGGCGAGCCTCTCTGTGGAAAGCCCGCTGTGCTGTCTCTGCTGCCGAGATGCTGTTTGCTTACATAGCATACATACTCAAGAGCATGAGTGCAGATGCCACGCTCACTCCAACTCTCACACGGTGCAGGAAAAGCCATGTGTGAGCTTTCCAGTGCACATTTAACACTGGTGATAGGCGTGCTTCAGGGAGAGTTAAGAAAATGAAATGGTGTTTAGAATCTGAACTATGTCTGTGACAGTTGCTCAGATTCTGACGAGTAGGTGGCTTTTCTGGCTGCTTTATAGGCAGCTGACATGCTGGAGTACCTATGGTTGTTTCCCTTAGAGTCTGTCAGGGAAGAGGTCCGTTTCGGTCTTGTTAGATGTTTAGTATGTTAGTGGTTTTGTTGTGAGTCAGTCACCTGCAGGAAAACAGGCTTTGGGGAGGCTTGTTTCCTGAGCTTTGATCTGCTGCAGGCCAACCACATCCCTAACCATAGTGCCCATGCAGGTTGTTTGGTGGTTAGCCTGTCTCATACCCCAGACCACTGGAGGCCACCCTCATCCGTTTGTTCTTAGAACATGTTCGCTCTGCAGCTGTGGGTCTTGGAGATGCACATGCTGGTGCTCAGCATGCACGAGGTCCTCAGTTCAGCCTCCAACAACTGGCCGTTATTGTGCTCACCTGAAATCCCGAATCCTTGGGAAATGATCACAGGAGCACCAGAAATCATCCCAGGCAGCATCGTGCGTTTTAGGCTAGCCTGGGATATATGAGACTGTCCCGAAGGGCAGTGTTGAGGGTCGAGCGTGTGTGTGCCTGCTATGTTTGCTGCTCTCTGTGAGTGTTTAGTTTCCATTACTTTGATGTTTGGAGTAGCTGGTGGGCTGAGCACACGTCGCAGGATGAATTCTGGGACTCGCACTGTCAGCGTTAACAAAAGACCTCCTGCCCATGTTTGCAGGAGGGAGCAGCTCTCTCTCAGTCAGACACTGGGCCTCCATTTTATCTATCACACATGGCTCAGTGGACGTGGAGCCTCTCACTAGACTCCACATCTACTTGGTGTGCAAAGCAGATACTTTCACTCTCAATATTTTACAGATGGACCAGCTTTGGGGTATTTTATTGTTTTAAAACAAACAAACCAACAAGCAAAAGAATCCCTTTATTTCCTGTTGTGATTTCGCTTAAACTGGAGTGGAGCTGGGAGAAAGGGGGTGACCCTTGCTGGTTACTCCAGAGGCTGGAAACAAGTGACATGAAGAAAATGAGTTGCTGCTTTTCTGGGTGCTTTGTTATTTCTGCCAAACAAAACTGTGTATTTCTTAGGGTCCCATGTTATTGATAGGGGTTTCTGTCCTGCCCGGTTCCTGAAGTCCTTAAGTCCCAAAGAAATCACACAGAGGTCTACATTAATTGTAAACTGATTGGCCCATTAGCTCAGGCTTCTTATTATCTCTTATAACTTATATTAGCCCATTATTCTTGTCTGTGTTAGCCACGTGGCTTGGTACCTTTTTCAGCCAGGCAGTCACATCTTGTTTGCTCTGTGTCTGGCTTTCTCTCTGTCTGGGTAACAACTAAAGACTGAAACTTCCCTCTTCCCAAAATTCTCGTTGCCCCTCCTCTACTTCCTGCCTGCCTACTGACCAATCAACATTTTACTAAAATAATACAAGTGACAGAATAAAAGACCATTGTCCCACAGCCCCATGTAATCATCTTTAGGCTAGAGGATATGTTCTGCGGTCTGATGTTTTTAAATAATCATCACACTCGGAGCCGGAGCTCAGCGGTAGAGCACTTTCCAAGTCTGTATAAGGCCTGGTGTGTGCGTTAGTCCTCTGTGTTGAGATAAAAATATTGCTTACCTAAAACATCTAGTTTAGTTTTGAGAAGTATAATGGACTGGAGAGTATTCTCTAGAACCTGCCCAGAAGAAGCTAAACTGCCAAGTTAAGGAATTTACAGAAATTACACATCTATGAATGAATCCCCAGCAATCAAATTTGCTTACATAGAAGGTAGTAACAGTATTGGGGTATTTCCTTGTTGATACTTTTCAAAGCACCGTGATATACAAGGTTGTATTAGTCTCTGAGATCCTCAGACCTCGAGGCCCTGAAGCTCTACTGAGCTGCCATGAAAGCTGTAGAGGTCACGTGTCCAGCGTCTGGTTTGTCAATTGGTCTTTTCAGTTCCTGGAGTCTCCGAACTTCTTAGGAAGACTCCACTCTCAGTACTTCCAATGAAGGAGTAAGCTAGGTTACATGAACTTCTTTGAGATGACTGGTTTGTAAAGGCTTTAGGGATTTGTATTTTTTTATATGGAACTAATCATGATTTATGCTGACTCACATGGCCTTTGGAAGTCATTATACGTGCCATACTGGTAGTTTTTACTGCATGTTGGAAGTCCTCCAGGTTGCACAGAAAACAAGCAGCAGAGAGTTCATTGCTGGTTCCCTGAACCCAGCTGATCTTCTCGGAGCACAGGCCACTAGATAAAATGGGCTTCTTTATCCCTCTGTGAAGTGGAGATTATAGCTTCAACTCCCAAGCATTCTGGGTTTTAAGGCTATGAAGAAAGTAGACAATCCAAAAACTCTATGTTTTTGGTTTTGTTTTTATTTTAGAGTTCTACCTTTTGGAATGTTATTGTTACTGGTGATGGTGGTGGTAATGATACATTAGGATTATTTTATTTACCTATATTTAAACTTTAGAAATATTTATTGTGTGTGTGTGTGCACACACGCTTGTGTGCCCCAACACACACACACACACACACACACACACAGAGGTCAGAGGATAACTTTCAGGAGAACTGGTTCCCCTTCTATTGCACAGGTCCCAGGGATCAGGAAAGCCCAGGTTGTCCGGCTCTGAAGCAAGTGCCTTTCCCTGCTGAGCCAAGTCACCTGCCCTTATAACCATATCTTAAATGGTGTGGGCACATTTGAGCCTCAGCAATATTTTAACCTTATATTGGTGCCTTTGGCCACAAAGACAGGGGACCAGGGAAGGCTACCTGAGATTGCACAGGGTCTCCTGAAATGCATGCACCCCTGCCTGTATCTCAAGCGAGTGGTCCTTGCTCTCTGCGTCCTCACACTGTCCAGCATGCGATAGTATCGTGCCTTCAGCGGGCTCTTCGGTATCGTCTATCATTGTGTTTCTTCTAATGACTGAATAATATTGTTTGCGTATTTAATTGTCTCCCACAATTGGTGTTAATTATACTCAGATGCTCATGAAAATTAATCTTGTGCTGGTTATGGATTCCTGTCGTCACCACTATTTAAAATTGCTTAAAAGGGTAACAGATGTGACGTTTTCTTTTTAAATGATTTGTTTTTCTTCCCCTACTATGTCAGGAGTCTTAAAGGTGATGTGTCAAGGTTGGTGTGTGTTGCTGGGCTGCTTTGCTCATGCACCCCTAAAATGAATTTGCTTTTGGGGGGAGGGGTTCCCTAACATACCTCTCAGGGGCACCGCTTTGCCTTGCTGCTTCCAGGTGCCCGCCTGGCTGATATTTCCATCTATGCTGCAGGAAGCTGCAGACATGACTCTCTGACGGAGCTGGTCTGTCTGTGGCTGCTTTTGCTGGCGCACTAACAGTTTCGCTGGTGTGGAATATTACAAGTGCTTCCTAAAATGTGTTAAAACCTAAGTGCGTGTGCTTCGGTGGGACGCAGTCCTTGAACGGTCTGAGAAAATACGTGGTGATTTTTTTTTTCTAATGGTCCTCCTGAGAAAGCCTGTGCTCAGAAAGTGCTAGAAGGTAAATAACGCCATTTGTTGGCGAGGCAGAGCAGTTCCCGAGTTAGTCTGGGCTCTTTCTGGTGCCGTTCAGTGAGCTGAAGAAGTCTCAGGAAAGGCGGTGTAGCATGGGCCATGGCAGTTCTTAGCATGTTGGTCACATGGTGTAGGTGCCCTCTCATGCCCTGGCAGGTGTGACTGACAGAAATGACACTATAGTTCATACTCCGTGCTTTGAAGAGTTAAAGTTCCCTTCCGAAGGACAGTGACACGGCCTTGTGTATGTGCCCACAAGTACTCTGTTTACAGTTTTCATGAAGTGCTTAAATGTTAAGTGTGGATTATTATATGTATTCTATTGACATTTTCAAATTCACCAATTTAAATGTAGTTCTTAAAATTTCATTTTCTTAAAAAATGGTGAAATCAGGCTTTTCAGTAAGAAGAATTTGAACATAATTGTTTCTTTTAACAATTTTTAAAAGACAGAGTTGAATAAAATGGTGATTTTTTTTTTTTTAATCTTAAAGCATGATTTGAATCAGGGGGATCAATGCTCAGATGTTAACTTCATGTTTTTTGTGTGTTCCAGGAAAGTCTCATCACTACCGTGGACTCTAATTCCAGGTACATGCTGCTGTCTTTTCATTTGTTTTGTTTTGGACAAAGGCTCTTGTAGGGCTCCAGAGCCAGAATTAAGACACCTTCCCATCTGATTTCTGTCTTCCAAAAAGTTGAAATTTATAGGTTGAAATCCAATTTGAAAATTCATAGCTACATTAAAGTTCTCCCCAGCTATGTCTCTAATTTTACCTATAATCTCTAATTTACCATCCACTGGAAGCTTAGAAAAACTGAACAGTGTAAATCAGATATGGTTTTGAATTTGGGAGAGATACCACAGACTAAATACTCTGGGTATGGTTTTACTTAACAGTTTAAATCCATATGGCATAGATATTAAGTTTGGGTTTTTGAAGAAGTATCTGAGAATTTAAAGCTGAGTTTGAGTGGCAGCCGTGCAAATGAGGGTTCAGGCTCCTTACTTGGTGGCTCTGGGGACAAGGTCTGCCCTCTGCTGTAGAGCTGGCTAACAGTGTTCTCCACAGATTCTCATCTTAGTGCTAAGTGGGTCCTGCAAGAGGACAAGACGTATCCGGAGCATTCCCCTGTGTGGTCTGTGATTTCACATCAGGAGAAAGTCACCGCTCCTAGGCAGTGTCTGTTGAGAGAGCCAGCGCAGCTCTCTGTATAAAGGATATGGGAATAGCTGGAAGCAGAGCAAGGGTGTGAGTTTTCTCATGGTGACAACAGGAGAGAGCAGTGGCGTCAACACACTGTGCTCAAGTTTAGCAGAGCTGAGCTGCCCTTTTAGCTCACGTGGTTCTAGAAGTAAGAAAACTAGGCTGTGGGAGTTTTCCATCAGAGGAGCACAGAGGTTGAGGTCTCTGTAGTGGGGAGCATTCAAGCATCTTGTTGCTCTTGTGTCTTTCTAGTTGGTGGACCAACTGGGTGATCCCAGCCGTCTCAGCCCTGACTGTCGCCCTGATGTATCGCTTCTACATGGCAGAAGACTAACTTGCCTCTCCAAACCAAGGAAGGGGAAAGACTGCCCCCCAGAAGGGAGAGAAGAAGCCAGTGTTAATCATGTCCACTGACAGCCACCTTCTGCTGAGAACGTAATTGTAATATATCTGTTTCCCTTTCCTTCTGTGTTAGTGGAACCAACGAGGAACTCTTTGTACTCTTCCACTCTGCAAATGTGCCTTTTTTTCATTAACTTCATTTTGATGTTTCTTCACTACATAATTTACATATTGTAAGCACGATCTTTTTAAAATATATCTGGCTTTTAAAACATGCTGCCGTGTGTGTCTGTTTGTTTGGTAGGACGCCTCCAGTGCTTAGTGTTTTGGTTTATTTCACAGAGTTGTTTAAGTGTGCCGATTATCCACACCCGGGTTGTCTGTGTCGTGAAGGCTTGATTGTTCTTGTCTTGATGACATGGTGATGATGGCAGCTAACACACACCTGTTACACGGTTTGATATTAGTTGCCTGACAAGCATAACTGGCGGCAGCAGCGGAAGGAAGTCTCCACGATGGCGGGAAGGCCTAAGGGGTAGGGTGCGGGTCTATGACAACACTTGGATCAGGAAGCAGAGCGCTAAGACTGGAAACAGATGTGGATTATCCTCTTTAATGACCCATTCCCGCTAGCTAGGCCAGAGAGGCCAAGGTTCCACAGCTCCCCGAGACAGTGCCACCAGATGGGACCCAGATGTTCAAACACACAAGCGGCGGGACATCTCCTAGCCAACCAGTAAAGTGCCAGTATTGTTTCTTTTTCAAGAAGATTAAGATTCAGAAATTATATCTCAAAGATTGGTAATTTTTCTCCTTGAAATGCATGGTAGAGTATGGAAGTGACCTACAAGATCTAGAGAAGAGGCACCGCGTCCTCTGTGTGTGACGGATAACAGCAGCGTGAACCAGGTCGTGGACTGGGGAACGCTGTTGTAACGGCCTGTGTTCTCTGTTTAAAAGTTGTTCCCTAGAGACTCACAGTTTCGTAACTTTTGAAGTGCTACAGATTCCCCATCCAGAGACAACAGCAGAGTATGTCCTCATCTTGGGAAATGCTGATTGAGTGACTCATCGGAGCACAGATCTGGACAGGCTTGCTGCTTGCTCTTTTGGCGGAGCCTTTGCTGCTGAGTGATGGGCTGTGACAAGTGTGGTGTGGCTCTGCTTATTCTTCCCTCGACCTCTCGGGAAGCTTTCTTTGTTATCCCCTGCCTGGTGTGTTATTATCATCCATGACTTTTTATTTTAAATGCAGAAACCCCAGAGGGTAATCTGCTAGGTGGTACTTGTACCTAGCTGTGACTAGGTGACCAGAAGTGGCGTTCTTAAGAAATAGCACATCAGAAAGGAGCGTTACCGTTGCTACAGAGCACAGATTGTTTCTTAAGGATCCTTTTCAGTTATTTTTATCCTATGTGTGCGAGTGCAAGCCTGCGTGTATGTACTGCATGGGTGCCTAGCACCCACAGAGGCTAGAATGTCGGATGATTGTGAACACGGTGGCGACCTGCCACGTGGGAGCTAGGAACTGGGTCCACGTCTTCTGCAAGGTCAGCATAACTGAACTGAGTCATCTTTCTAGCACCGATGAAGAGGGATTGTTTTATAGTCAGTGGCATGCATCGCCCTTTCCCTGTAGCGCCAGGCCTTCCTTGCGCATGCTCAGTATATGCTGTGTCACCGAGTCACCCCCAGCCACTCTTCATCATCACAATTCTTGTCCAGCAGGGGAAGGGTCAGGGTCGGACGATATTGTAAACTCTTCAGAGCTTGAGACAGAAGAATGAGGAGCTATGAGCTGCAGTTGGCCAGGGCATGTGCATTTTAAAATAAGTTAAATACTTGTTAAGATATTTTGCTAGAGACTCACAACTGGTATAGAGAGTAAGTGACTGGAACACTGAACCTGACTTGGGATGTGTATCGTATCCCCTGTTCAGGGCTCAGGGAGCATTGTGGAAATGGGCTGTGGAAAGATTACAAGAACCCAACCGAGGTTGGGAGGATTTCTGGGCACGTCAGGACTGTTACATTCATGAGCTCAATGTTCTTGTTTCCTGGACAAGAACAGGAGATCAAGTTAAAGTTCCAGAGTTGATGGGGAGGGGCTCACTAGGCCCCGCCCCTTAGCTGAGGCACTATTGGTGGCTTCTGTGAGCGGGCGAGGGGTGTGGCCTCTAGCTGGTTGCCCATGTTCTCATGGGTAACTCAATGCCTGGGTGCATTGGCTTCAGTGGGTAATAAAAAAGAGGGGAACGTGAAACTGGGAGGAGAATGGGGGCAGTCTGAGAAGAGCTGGCTGGGGAAGGAGACGAAGATATTTACGCAAACTGTATGCCTGTGTGAAATTACCAAATAATGAATAAACTAAAAAAACAAAACAAAAAACAAAAAAAAAAAACCTTTCAAGACAGGCAAAAGACCAGTATAGACTGCTGTCACTTTAGCAGCTCAGTGACGTTAGTTGTTAGGGAAATGCAAACCAGAACCTTAGTGAAGACTACCTCACCCCCACTAGAATTACTATAATAAATTCAGAAACAAGTTTTGAGAGATGTGGAGACATCTTGCCTTTTGGGTGGGGATGTAAAAGGTGTGAACAGCATGGCCTCTGTGGGAATGGCAAGACCTTCGGAAGTATAGAGCTTCATAACCTGCTGTCTCTTTGCTGGGTGTATGCCTGGAAGTAAACACGGGCGCTCACATAAAGACTTGTCTGTGAGCCTGGCGGTGGTGGTGCAAGCCTTTAATCCCAGCACTTGGGAGACAGAGGCAGACAGATCTCTGTGAGTTCAAGGTCAGCTTGGTCTACAAGAGCTAGTTCCAGGACAGGCATCAAAACTACAGCGAAACCCTGTCTCAAAAAACAAAAAGTCAAAAACCAAAAACCAAAACCAAAACAAACCTAAAAGGCTGGTATGTGAATCCCCATTCATAAAGCCACCAACTGGAGACAAGAGGAGCTTGTGACTAGATAAAGAAGACACATGGTCACATGGGCCACGAGATGACTTAATAGGTAAAGGTGCTTGCCACCAAACTTGGTCCTCTGGGTTAGATCATTGGGTCATGATAGAGACAGAGCTGACTCTCACAAATTCCTCTGACTTTCATATAAGCTATAGTGTTAGCACACACACACACACACACACACACACACACACAGAGTTTTTCTCTTTGACTTGTTGGTGCAAGAACTGCTAACTCGTCTCCCCTGATCTGCCAGGCTATTGTCTCTGTCTGCACTATGTTCCTGGGAGCTTAGTCCAATTCCTGAGATACAGATGGTGTTTGTTAACTGAATATCAAAGCTCATGGATGACTGATGTCTCCTAACTGCTCTTCCATCTTTAATCTGTATCTCTGATCATTTGTTGCCATCGTCCTTCAGCCATTCTTCGTTGACAGCATCTGGATATGACATTTGCTGCAAGCCTTGGCAAAGGCACCAAGTCCAGGGCCATGCCAAACTGCTCACCACCCATTTGGGACAGGGTGTTCTGAGAACTGCAGACAGATGGGTTTTGCTTGTTGGAATATAGGTGTGTTCAGCTCCAGTGGTTGTCCAAACTGGCAAGAAGCGAAGAAAATCCTGTCTACTATTCTTAGCTCTCCAGATCTCTTGGCTTATGAAGTGCTGGGGAGATGGATGTCGTGTCTCTCTTGAAGTCCACCCAAAACTCCAGGGCGAGGGATGGTAAGAGATTATCGGAGGCAAACACGGAGGGCGGGGCCAGCCTCAAGCTCTTGAGACCAAAAATGTTCTGTTATCTTTCCTCAACCACAGAGACTCCCTACAGCAACTGGCTGAGGTTCAGGTAGTGAGTTCCTTGGGGCCAGGAGAGTTCGCATTTCGAGTAACAAGTCCAGTCCTGACTCCCCTCCGTTCGTCCCAAACCTGCAAGTGACACTCTCCTCCTGGGAAAAAGATGATTATTTTAGCACCCGAAACTTCCCGCTGAGGTCTGGCACTAGGAGAGAACACATTCTTGTTTCTTTGGGGTAGGGAGCATGTGATTCATTCACGGGCCTGTGAGGGAAAATCTTAAGACGGGCCTCTCAGCCTGTGCAAAGAACTCTAATCAAACCAGGTTAGACTGAATTAAAAATGCCTACATTTAATAAATGCATAAAAACACTTTTTAATAAAACTCTTGGGTGGCTGGGAGCATGGGGGGCGGGAGACACGAGACACACAGAGGAATAGCACAAGCAAAACCCAAAACCACGCGCTCCTTTTTCTGGTGCAAGCCTAAATAGCCTGTGGGAGTGGTCCTGACCCTCCCTAGGGAGGGGTCAGCGCTTGGCAGGCTGGGAGTTGGAGTCCGGAGGTGGAGTCTGGCTCAAGGCAACTCCCAGGGAGAGGGGACTTGAGATGGAGCTCTCTGCTCCATTGGGGCTCCTTTGGCGCCCCTAGGATGGATGCCAGGGACTGGGGTGGCGCTTCCAATCAGTGCCCACACTGAGCACCTAGCAGTTCCCAAGAGATTGGTTATAGTAGCTGATGTTTTCATAAATCATAGAAAACAAAATTCTGGAGGGAAAACATGTGTGGCAATGCCACATTAAAGAAGAAAGACTAAATCCCATTGTGTAGACACGTGTAAAATGGTGACCTGATTTACTTGGAGGAGTTTGGTCTTTCTTGTTGTAACCCAAGAGGGTCTAATCTAAGAATAGACATGGACAAAGGTACTCCTCTCTCTCTACTGAACCGCACAGCAAATACGGTAGCAAAAAGGAACGCGGGACTTTTGTCTTTATCTTTTCTTTTTGCTGTTGTTTATTTTTTTTAGATTGTAATTTAATTTCAACATTTTCTCTTTCCTCCCTCCAAGCCCTCACATGTACTTCTTCTCACTCTCCTTCAAAATCATGGCTTCTTTTTCCATCAATTGTTATTGCATGCGTATATGTATTTGTATATACATACATACACACACACACACACACACACACACACACACACATATATATATTCCTAAATATATGTTGAGTACATATAATGTTCGTGTGTATGTGTGGTGTGTGTGAGTGTGTGTCTGTTCTCAGGGCTGATTGACAGGGATAACCGACTAGTCACCATTCCCTGGGGAGAATCACTCTCAGCGTTCCTCAGATGCCTGTAGTTCTTTGTGTAGGGTTGAGATCTAATGGTCCCCCCCCCCATCCAGTTCATCAAGTCCTTTAGTGTCCTCCTTGTTCAGCAAACATTTGGGCAATCATGTCGGTGAGATTTTAGGGGTGCTGCATCTGACATTCCTAGGAGACCTACTCACAGCAAACTCGCCGGTCCTTTGACTCTGCCAGTCTTTCTAACTCTCTTCCACAATGTCCCCTGGACCTTAGGTGCACAACTGCTTTGTAGATGCATCCATTGGAACTGGGCTTCACAACTCTGCATTTTGAATGCTTGTCGTTTTCTGTAGTGGCCTTTATTGCAAAGAGAAGCTGCTATTTCAACTTTGTCGCTTTAAACTGCTAGTATCCAGCTGCTAAGGCCGTAGCCTGGGGGGAATTCTGTTTCCCACCAGACAGTGGCTCTGCTGCTATTGTTAAAGGTAGTTAGTTCTAACTAAATCTCTACAGTTCTAATCAAATTCGAGACTCAAAGGCTAGGGTGAAAACCTGCAAGCTCAGAGAGGTTGAGTAGCAATAGCCAACTTGCTCTCCTTGCTGGTGTCCTGGAAGTCACTTCCTTCCACACCGACCAATGAAAAATAGCTCATGCTAAGTTCCTCCCTGCTACTTCCTGTCAACCTGTTGCTAAGCCCACCTCTCTGAGCCCAGGTTAATTGTATTTAATTAACGCAAATACAACACACCTTTAAGATAACAAATGCAGTATGAACAAATGTAACTTCATTGCACAACAAGAAGTTTTCTTGGTGAGAGGTGAAGTTTTTTCTTAATCTTTTATAGGACCCTCATAAGGGAGAAAAAATTATTTTTCATCTTACTGACTCAAAACAGCATGCAAAGTCACAATCAATGTTCTAGGAGGTCTCCCTTTAGTATCTGTTATAGGCAACTTCTCTTCTGTCTGTTGTAGGTGATTTCTGTTCTGTAGCCCTTCTATTTGCTGTGACTTGGCCAGGGAAGAGGTGGGACAAGACTAAGGTGTTTCAGCAGCAAGGAAAGTGTAACTGGTACTCTTAACGTGATCTTCCTTCCCTGGGGCATCCTGCTTTTCCCATCTCTTCTTAATAACTGTAGGCTTGGATTGCCCATTGCTCCAAGTCAACGTAAGCAGAAAGTCATAATAATTTAATTTTAACATGTTTGCGTATTTCCTTATTGTCTAAGACAGTTTATTCCCTGCCACTAAAAGATTTCTTTCTAATGCAACCTAGACCTTGGACTCCTGGTCTGAGGAAGGAGCTTGTCCTTGATGCAGTTGCTGCCACAGGGACCCTCTTTGCTACAGAAACTGGAGTTCTGCTATGAGTACTACCCCCTGTGTATGTGTGCGTTCCAGAGGTCGACTTTCAGTGTTGTTCCTCAAGTGCTGTGGATTTGTCTTGTTATTTGACTTGCTTCTTAAAAATTCATTAAATTCTCTTGCATGTGTATGAGTGTCACATGTATGTCTGTGCACCATGTGTATATCTGGTGCCTGGGGATGCCAGAAGAGGAAGCTAGATCCCCTTTGGAGTCACAGACTGTTATCGGTGTTATGAACCATCATGTTTGGGCTAGAAACCAAACCTGGGTCCTCAAAAATCAGCCCATGCTCCTTACCACTAATCTGCCTCTCCAGCCCTCGCTGTGTTTCTCTGAGACAGAGTCTCTCACTGGCACCTGGGGGTGGAGGGCTCACTAGTTGTGCTGTGTGGACTGGTCAGTCAGGCCTAGGGATCCACTTGTGTCTGCCCTCCCAGGAGTAGGTTTACATGTGCATGCTGCATGCCTCCCTCTTTTGCATGGCTATCAGGATCAAACTTTGGGCATCATGCCTGCATGGCAAGCCTTTGCAAATTCCCAGCTTGAACTTGAGCAGTTTAAGCTGTTTTCGAGGATGGCTGGAGAGAGTCATCTGTACCAAGCAGGACCTTGTCAGTTTTATGGGCTGAAAGATGATTTTCTAGGTTAGCTCAACTTGGCTTTTCCGGCTCATGCTGTGTTGTTGGCTTTTTGCTAAAGGAGCTGTGGGCTAAACTGGAAGCCATGGTTAAGCGCTCAACACACAGGTTTCATCAGGCACAGTTCTTGT
This sequence comes from Microtus ochrogaster, assembly GCF_000317375.1. Classification (NCBI taxonomy): domain Eukaryota; kingdom Metazoa; phylum Chordata; class Mammalia; order Rodentia; family Cricetidae; genus Microtus; species Microtus ochrogaster. The sequence goes on from NC_022020.1 coordinate 67,639,457, forward strand.
CTTTCGTGGGGAGAGAAAGCACGCCAGAATTTGCATAGAAATCTCCAAGTCATTTGTGCTTTATTCTCTGTGCTCACCCAGAGTGCCCACATGCCATCGCAGGGCTATCCTAGGCAGCTGGGACAGTGCTCAAAGAGACCCTTTATCTGTGTCTTCGTCCCTCAGCCATGCCATTCAAGCCCTCCTCTGAGAAGAGCTTGTCTTCTCCGGGGAGTGTCACTGCGGGTGACACACTCACTTTTCTGTCTGTCTGTTCTCAGGGGAGGCAGCTACGCCCTCCGGTCTTCCCAGTCATCAGAGGATACTTTCAGTGGGATGCTATGGTGAAACTTGCTGTCAGAGCCCAGACTGGCCAAATCAAAGGCCTCTCTTGCTTGTTGGTCTCTAAGCAGAGACCCAGTTCAGCAGAGTTCACTGGACAAACATTGCTGCTGTTCTGTGCTGTCTATTTCTACCTTTCTAATCTCTGACCCCAGAAAAAAGTTCCTGTGTTCTTTACTAAGCCAAGACAGATAAAGGACACTGTAATCTTTTAGTGAGCCCCAAGTTAGGTAATCACTGTCATTGCAAAGGTTGAAGTTCAAGCAGTGATCTCAAATGGCAGATGCTGTGTGGGTTTTGAAGTTTTAGATTCTGATCACCTCTCAGTATTTATCTCTGGTGAGGAAAGTCAAGTTTCTAGAACTGTCACAGAATTTGATATTTAGAGGAAGAGAGGTTGTTCTCAAAGTAATTCTCTGTCCCCCTTAAAAAGAGGTTAAAAGCTGGCTACCACCTTGACTGGCACTGCCTAACCAGCTTGTGATTCTCGTGTGGGCATGAGAAAACTAAAGTCTGTAAAACTCCATGTTAGCCAGAGCCAAACCAAAGGATTCATCACTCGCAAGTTATAATTTTGGCACTAAAATATGACTTCCCATGATGTAAGCTTTTCACCTGTTGCAAGCAAAAGAGAATGGATTGACCTCATAAAGCAGTAATTCTCTACATGTGGGTCATGAGCCCTCTGCGGATTGAAGAGTCCTTTCATAGGGGTCACATATCAGAGATCACGCACAGTCAATATTTACATTACAATTTATAACAGCAGCAAAATTACAGTTATGAAGTAGCCATGGAAATAATCTTATGGTAGGGTCGCAGCATGAGGAACATTGAGAACCACTGGTGTATAGGGTACTGTGGTTGGAAACACCAGTGTGTGTTGTTTCTCACCATCTTGGAAGTGACAATGGTGACCAGGACCTACCTCTTTAACAGCCCTGAGTCACCAGAGAGATAATGCACATGGTAATCAAATAGTTGATAAATAACAAAACCCGTTCTACAAGCCAAATGAGTTCAGTTGGATACATGAGGGACCGATTAGAAGTCTGAGTCACGTTACTCTCTACTTCCCTGGGGTTAAACAAGTACATGCAAGGACCAGGGAGCAGCTGATGTCTCTTCATTGATTTGGACACTCTAGCTAGTTTACACAGTGCTGGAAGGTTCTATGCAGGGCACTGGGGGAGAGAAGACATCAGTCGTCCTGCCCAGAGCGGGACACCGCATGCTATACGATCCTGACTAATCAGATAAATTGTACCAGTTGGTGTCATAGTGGCATAGTGGTCATGATGGTATCTAGCTGACAAGTTTCTGTACCCCAGTAAACCTCTCCGCTGACATAATAATCCGAATCAGACCAAATCAAACCGAATTAGAGATAGCCCAGGTTTAATGGATATTAACTGTCCCAGGAAGCCTTCCAGCTCCCCAGAGAGGAGATGGGGAAGGAAGGCTGGAAAACCACATATTTGTTCTCTGGGTTGCACTTTAAATACCCTGTGGGAGTGGTCTTGAGCATCTCTGGGGAGGGGTCACCGTTTGGCAGGCTTTCTCATGGGTGGAGTCTGGACTGAGGCAACTCCCAGGGAAAGGGGCTTGAGATGGAACATTCCAGACTCTTTGGATATATGGATGCCAGGGGCTGAGGTGAAGCTTCTACTCAAACACTAACCCCTTTCTGATTGGATCTGCATCCTTCTTCATGGGAGGACTTTGATATTTGGTGTTGTAAACCTGGTCAAAAGCCCATAACTATGGAGGTTATAAATAAGTCTTAGGTGGGAGCCTACTGTTTTGTTTCATGTTTAGATAAATGTTCATGCTCACAAACTGCCTTCTAAATATTTGTGTTTAAAGCCAAAGATCTATTCTGCATTAATTTAAACAAAAGGTGGTATTTAGGTTCTTTTTATTATCTTTCTTTCTTTTCTTTTCTTTTTTATTTATTGGATTTTCAAGACGGGGTTTCTCTGCTGTCCTGGAACTAGCTCTAGTAGACAAGGCTGACCTCAAACTCATGGAGATCTGCCTGCCTCTGCCTCACAGAACTGGGATTAAAGGCACACACTACCACTGCCCGGCTGGTATTTAGATTTTGATAGACAGGATTTTTCTATTCTTTTAAACACAAACTATAAGTACTGTAGTAAGACATTGCCCTCTTTATGCATTAGATATTAAACACTGATAACTTGCTATGGTTTATTAGATAGACAATGTTAAAATAAGTGCATTAGTTTGCTAGGAGTGACATCACAAAGTATACGGAATAGGCAGATTGAGCTACTGAAGTGTATTTCCTCACAATTCCGGAGGTTAAAATACAAGCCTGGGGTTTCTAAGTAGTGCCTTCCTTCTGAGCACTGGGAAGGAGAGTTCCCTCTGGGCTTCTCTGCGGCTTCAGCGGCAGCTGGTGCCTCCCTCTTTCGGGCTCTGTCTTCATCTTTATGTGGTGTTTCACTGGAGGGGCATCTGCATCCATGTTTCTCTCTTTAAAACAGCGTTTATTATTTTATGTGTGTGAGTGTTTGGCCTGCACATATGTGTGTGCACTAGATGCTTGCCTAAGACAGCATCAGATCCCTTGGAAGTGGGAGTAAAGATGGTTGTGACCCACCATGTCAGTACTGGGAACTGAACCCAAAGAGCAACCAGTAGTCTTAATCACTAAGCCCAATCTCCGGCCCCCAAATTTCTCTTTTTAATAACATACTAGTCATACAGAGTTAGAGTCCACCCACTCCAGCATACCTTCATCTTTGCTGAGTATGTCTGCCACGAATGACCTTCTTTCCAAACCAGGCCACACAGAGATGTGGAGCCTGGAGGAGCAGGTAGGAAATCCACATCTGGATTTCAGGGAGGGACAAAGCTCAGCCAACAATAGCTAAGCTGATATGGGCCAGGTGTTCACAGGAATGTGTTTTTGTCGTTGGTTTTGTTGAATTAGCTTTTGAAAGCAGAAAGGCAGGGCTGCGGTAGAGCGCTTGCCTAGCATGCACAAAGCCGTGGGTTTGGTCCCTAGAACCATAGAAGTGGGACCTGGTAGTAGCAGAGGCTTGTAATCCCAGAGCTGCAAAGGTAGTAATAGGAGGGTCAGATGTTCAAAGTGAGCTTGAGGTCATCTTGGAAGAAATGACAGCCTGTCTCTGAGAGGGAGGGGGAGAAGAAAGAGAAGGAGGAAGAGGAGAAGGAAAAGAGCAGAAAGATACCCAAAACTTGTCCTGTTAGAGGAAGAAAGACATTGAGACTAATACATCCTGGAACCAGGCTTCTGTTCCCACTCTGGTAGGCCTTTGAGGCCGTGGTACAGAGGGGCATTGCCCTGTGCTGCTGTTTAAGTGCAGGATCTAGAGCCAGCCTGGGAGGACAGTGGAACTGGTTTCTGGGGCTTCCCAGCTCTGTCATGTCTATGTGGCTTGCACTGCGCTCACAGCAAGTGCGTGAGTGGAAGACAGACAGGTCCAAAGGGGCGTGCCACACATTGTTGATTGGGAAGCCTAGACCTTAGCACAAAATCTCACACGCTCCACGTGGACCCTCCTCACCACCGTTCAGCTGGAGGTGGCTTCACTCAGTGTGCTTGTTCCTTCTGGGTTGAGACGCTTACACCTAACAGTTTCTAAGTAGGTGACTCAGCTCTCTCTCTCTGGGAGCAGGGTGTTCCTCTAATGCCCTGTAGACAATGGGCAGATCAAGTTGCCACTTGGTGACTCTGTGTGACAGGTATGTAAACAGGTAGGCATGAGGCAACTGACTCCTCAAGGTGGCTTGCTCTGCAGCCCTCAGGACTTCAGTCTTTGATAGGGAAGAAGTCACTTGCGATGGATGCAGTTTTCCAAGGCTTACCTAAATCCCTGTACCGAGTTTGTGACGAAGATTTAAACATAGCATCCCTCTCATGCCGATACTCGGTTCGTGTTCTCACCGCTGCTCAGGAAAGCCAGGGCCGAGCCAGACATGGAGGGAAGAAACCTCATCAGAAGCTCTGTGGTGTTGGCCTCATTGATTCACGGAACCAGAGGCAGCAAACGTTTGTGCATATAGTGTGTGTGTGCTTGCAGGCATATACACACATACATAAAGTGTGTGTGTGTGCTTGGAGGCGTATATACATATACATTATATACATAGAAGCCGGAGGATGCTGTCAGGTATCTTCCTCAGTTACTCTCCACCTGACCTTCATCTGATTTTTTTTTTTTTTTTTTTGAGACAGGCGCTTACTGATTTGGCTAGATGGGCTGGCCAACAAGCCCCGTGGATCTGTTTTCTCCTCCCCAGTGCTGGAGCTACAGGTGTCTGTGTCTGTCCTCTTTATTTGCAAAATTTACTTTTAGTGTTTTTAATTATGTGTATGTGTGTGGATTTGCACATATGTGTTCAGGTGGCTTAAGAAGGCCAGAGGAGTCAGGTGCCTGTGGAGCTGGAGTTGCCGGCAGTTGTGAGCCACCTGATGTAGGTGCAGGGAATGGAACCCAGGTCCTTTGTAAGGGCAGCATTGAGCCATCTCTCCAGCCCTTCCCCTGGCTTTTCCTAGAAGCCTGGATCCTGGGAACGTAGCTCAGGTTCTCGTGTATGGAAAGCACATTACCAACTACTTTATTGTTCCAACTTTGAGACTGCGCATATTTAAGGTTGGGAAGGAGCCTTGAAAGCCCGAAGACCCCAGCTCCCCCTGTGGCTTTGCTGATCTCTTCACAACTTTGCTTCCAAAGTTGGGATTTCAACTTCTCACCCTTGGTGGTTCATGCCTTTGGCTTTTTCTAGCAATTGGCTTTGTAAACTTTGTCTGCTTGTGACTCATGAGTTGAGAAAGTTTTTATGTCAGCATATAGTTATAAAAAATAGGGCTATAGATCAAACATTGACTAATCATATTCAACAAAGAAATTTATTTTAAAACAATTCTTTGGTATACATATAATTCATCATTTATTAAAGATGAAAAGAAACTTGCATGTTGGTGAGATGGATGTCTGTTTATTTTTCCATAAAGAATTAAATTTTGACTGACCGTGGACACTGTAGGACATGGAACCCCTTGGACATTTTCAGAGCTGACCAGTGGTTTGATTCTATGGTGGTCAACACTGAGACTACCATGGTACATCTGCACAGATGTGATGCAATGCTGTCTTCTGAGCAAATATATCAGCTAGCAACGTCTTAATCACTACACCTAAGAGACTCTCAGGATCTGGCCTCTTGATACTTCCTCCTAGGAGACTCGACTTTTGTCTATACATCCTCCCAGCTGTATGTAGTTCTGACCCACCTGTAGCCAATCTCAGGAAAGGCTAAAATATGTAGCATGGGGAAGGTTAACTAAGGGAGAGGACCCCATCTATGCACACAGAAGTTGTCCATGCCTGGGTAAGAGTTTTCAGTGACAGGACTGTTTGGGGATTGTCCATCTGCCATAAGCAACTGTGGCGTTACTCCTGGAGAGGCACTATTAGAAGGTGTGGTCTTGTTGGAGTAGGTGTGGTCTTGTTGGAGTAGGTGTGGTCTTGGAGGAAAAGTCTCCCTGTGGAAGTGAGTTTTGAGGTTTCATACATGCTCAAAATACTGCCCAGTGTCTCTGTCTACTACCTGCTGTCTGCAAGATGTAGGGTTCTTGGCTCCTTCTCTAGCACCATGTCTGCCTGCACGCTGCCTTGCTCCAGAACCATGAAGATAATAAGCCACCACCTCTACTGAACGTGTCTTCATGCGAGCTGTTGTGGTCATGGTGTCTCCTCAGCATAATAGAAACCCCAAGACAGTAATCCTTCAGGGATGCTCCTGTCAGTCCGTCCAATCAACGCATGGGTTCCCTAAGCTAGACTGGAGTGCGATCAGGACTTTGTTCTGTCCCTGTATTGTAACTGGTAAGTGGATGTATGTTGATGCCTTCCCAGGAGGCGTTCACCTGACAGCATAACACAGAATGGAGTTTAGAGCCATTTTAGAAATTATTAGGAATCCCACCCCAATTCCAAGCCAACATCAGTTCAATGAATTTTTTTGAAGCTCAGTTCAGCAACTCATCTGCTTTAAAAGTAAAACATTCTAATGCAACCCAATTCAAAGGCATGGTTTGATATTTCTGTGCTGACGAATGATGGTTGAAATGCGTACATATCCACTCACCGTAGATAGGGTACCAGTGGCAGGCCAAAGTCGTGATTCCTCCCAAGTCTAGCTCAGGGAACGCATGCGCTTACTGGACTGACTGGCAGGCGCTTTCGTGAAGCATTACTGCCTTAGAGTCTCTATTGCGGTTTCTTATCAGTGCGGTGGTTATTTATTTGATCCTGCTTGCTGCACTACCCTGCAGACCTTTGGTAGAAGGGTTAGTCCTGTATCAGTGAAAGGGTTCAATGTGTTGGTCAGGTTCCAGTGTGCTGCCTCATTTCAGAACAGCCAAGTGACCTGCCGACATCCGACAGACAGCGGGTGTTGCCGCCTGCCTCCAGGGCTCTGGACCTTACATCGTCACCTGCTACTCTGCATCTTAGGTTGCAAGCTTCATGGTGCTTGGTTCGCATCCTTATTTATTTTTATTTGCTATTTATATTTTCATTCAATTTATTAACAACCTCCCCTCAAGCTCTCCTAACTCGGAATGCAGGAAGCGACTTAAACCTTCGTCCTGGGCAGGTCGGGCACTGAAACCCTAGTGTGCCACTTCCAAGAAGAGTGTCACTTAAGTACAGATAGGAAGGGGGTTTGGCAATCGACCTTTATTTGGACCTGTGTGTGGGTGCTTAGGTTATAGTGAACCTATTTATGAAAGGTGTTAATGATGAATCACATGGTGATCCAAAGCTAGAGAAGTCCTAAGCCCTAGCATTTTTTGGAAAGAGAATCACCACTGGTGTAATTAGTTAAGAGAAGGTTGGGCCCCTGATCCAGTCAGATAAATGGCTTTATAAGAAAATAACCACTGAGGATCAACACACAGAGAAAACATAACTTGGCAGCAAAAGCAGTCGCTGGAGGGCTCTGGCGACAACGGCCGAGTCAGTGCTGTCAATACTAGCGGCTGGAAAGAGACAGAGATCTCCCCTTCAGGTCTCAGAGACGAGGGCCTTTCTGACAGCCTGACACCAGACTTCCGGCTTCTGGACTGTTAAGAAGGATCTGTTGGCCTTGTTTCAATCAACTCCAGGAAATAGTTCCAGGAAAGAAGATGGTGCGTGTCTTCTCTGGAAGGTCAGATCCTGAAGGGCCAAATTGGTTTCCTCTTCCCGAGTGATGCTTATTGCCCCACTGACCTCTCTGTTCCTGTGAACTCGGTTCTGTCTCATATTCAGCCATGAAACAAAGATTAAGGTAAAGCTGTGGGTTAAACAAAAATAATCGCGATAAAGCGACCGATTTTCAGAAGCACTGTGTTTGTTTCGTTTGAAAGACTATAAAACGACCTAAGGATTTGTCCATGGCAAGACTAATGAAAGTGTGAGTAACCCCTGGCCGTATGAGCGTCCCCCAAAGCACAGTTCATCGAAGGGAATGCCACAGAGCAGACACTCTGTAATCAGCTTCCACAAGTTTGGAAACCAGGTCATTGGTTTTCCTGTGACAAACAGAGCAAGCTCATTGGTCAGTGCTCAGCCTACCTACTCCCTGGTAGGGTGACTTCATGTTCCAGTCCCAACAGTGCTTCCCTTGATTAGAATTGCAGTCTGCCTTCCTCTCTTTCCTTCTCACTTTCCTTTGGACCTCTGTCCCCCCATGAAAATGGCACCTGGGAGTCTGTCCTTTCTTCCTTAGTTATTGCTGAATCACTTGTGTTACTCTCTGAGTCGGTGGACACGTTTTCTTGTGCTAAATGGTCCTCACAAGAGCGGAGTGTCAGGAGAAAGTCCCATAATACTGCCCAGGTTCTCCAAAAAGGACAGAACATTAAAAAGAAGAAGGAGAAGGAGAAGGAGGAGGAAGAGGAGGAGGAGAAGGAGAATAATAATGATGATGATGATGATGATGAAGAAGAAGAAGAAGAAGAAGAAGAAGAAGAAGAAGAAGAAGAAGAAGAAGAAGAAGAAGAAATGTTGCACATGGATGGCAGAGGCAGTTGGATCTCCAAGTTCAAGTCCAGTCTTGTCTATAGAACAAGTTCCAGAACAGCTAGGAATACACATAAAAACCCTATCTCATAAAATAAAAAACAAAATAGAATTCTTAAGCACACTGCATATGTCTTTTTTATTTACATCTTCACTTAAGCAAAGAATAAAAACATATTTGCAACATAATTGGAGAAAATTCAGAACTGGTTGCGTACTAATAGATGATAGATAATTGTAGCATTACTTGCAATTCGTTAGATATGACAGGTAGAGGTGAATGATGAAGTGTGTTTATAGTTTGCCTTAAGAAATTCATTCTGAGAGTGTTGGAGAACAAGGGCCGTGATGAAATAAGAATTTCAACCATACTCACATGAGGGTCTTCCATGTTTTTGCATGTTTGAAAAGTTTCAGAGTAAAATGTTCATGTTTGTGTGTGCATATGCGAATGTGCACACCTGGCGTGTGTGCACGCATTCATGTGTGAGCGTACACATACGTGCATGTACATGTGTGCTCATGTGTATGTGTGTGTTGGAGGGGTTGCATGTGGAGGTCAGAGGTCAACCTTGGGAGTTGTTCAACAGGCACCATTCACCTTGTTTTTTTCCTCTTTATTTTGAGACTTGCATATCTCTCACAGGCCTAGAATTCAGTGTATTGACAGACTGGCCTAAAACTCGCATCTTGTTTTGAGACAGGGTCTCTCACTGGCTGGAACTCATCAAGCAGGGGAGGCCTGATGGGCCACTGGACTCCCAGGGATCCCACTCAGTATTGAAATCACAATTGTGTGCCTCTGTGTCCCACACTCCTCTTTAACAAGAGTTCTGGGGAATCACACTCAGGTCACCATGCTTGTAGAGCAAGCACTTTTCTAACCGAATCACCTCCCAGACCCGTCAAAACATTTTTTCTTTGTTTGTTTTGCTTTTAAATCAGCAAGTGGGCTTGTCCTATTGGTACCAGAACTACAATAGAGTTATCTTTAGGGAGGTGCCCAGGCTGTGGGTATTCTGAAATGGCACTGATTTTATTTTATCCACACAAAGACATGGTTCCACAGGTGTCCCAGACAGGACATAACACAAATTTCTAGCTACAACAGTCTAATGTCTTACTGCCCAGACTGAGGTGAGAGATGAGAACCAAGTCAGCTGGGCTGGGCTCCGACTTTGAAATACTTGTCGTGAGGGCCCCTGGGTCCTAGCAGCCCTGTGTGTGGAGAGACACCCTTCACACAGTGACTCATCAAATCCTTTCACTGAGTCTGTATCGATTTCCTCCCTTGGTTTGAACTCTGGTACTCTTTGTTCCAAGGCAGAAACAGAATCCTGTTTTATAACAGTGGTTTAGATAAAACTGACCTTCTGAAAGTTCATCTCTGATGGAAACGCTCCGATTAGTTCATTCCTGCCTGAAATTGTTGGGCATTGGCTGTTGGAAGGGCCCAAAGGCAAAGCCATAAACACAGTTGTGTTCTTCAGCGCCCTCCTCATACGGGGATCCAGGAGTCCTCAGAGAAGAGGCTGGTTTCAGCATTAGCGGTACTGGTACAGCATATGTGTGTAGTGCATTGTCACGCTGCCAGTGTTATAAAAGGGGGGCACATTAGGGCAGAGTGGGGAGAAAACGAGGGCTTTGTGATCGAGTCTGGCACAAACTGAATATCTAAACAATGAAGTCCGGCAACGGGTTGTGAACCATCAAGGAAAATATGAATATTAAATTCACAAGGATGAGCTTCCGCTGAGGGCAGCTCTACTGAAAATTGGAGCGGCAGGGCTACCCTTCAGAAATGCTCTGTCATTAAAGATAAGCGAAGGGTGTGAGAGTCCTCCAGACTCCAGGGGTCAAGAGCAGGGGCAAACCCTGGAAATACCCTGCTCTGGAGGAAGAGGGGCTGTCAAGAGGATCAGGGAGGCCAAGATTCTAAGAGAAAAGGAGGGGGGAGAGGAAGGAGGGAGAGAGGGGGAGGAGAGGGAAAAAAGGAGAGAGGGGAGAGAGAGAAGATGGGGTAGTTGGAAAAATGAAACAGAAGAATGTAGATAGTAGATGGGGTAAATATATTGACATTAAATTGGTAAAGAACAGTCTGTCTTGAAGTTACCTAAGGGCTCTCAGTCCTAAGAAACACATTTAATGTATGTTTCAGAGGAGGCTCTATATGTGCAGTGTGCTCTCAAGCAACTTACCAGGATTCCATGCTTGGTGGCAACAAAACAATAAAGCAACAGGATACACGGGAGTTACTGACAAACAGTGATGGGTAGAGGGTATTTTTTTTTTGAGTTTTCCATAAGTTTAAAATTATTTCTAAATATAAAATAAAAGGATCCAACTGTTCAACTATTCTTGGCATTTGAACCATTGGCCCACAATTTGATATGCCTGAATGCTACAGAAATGGATTGATGGGGTATTGCCTGCTTCCATGTTTTCTGCCATCCTTGTTTAAGGTCAGTGAAATGACCAAACATTTTCAATAAATTGGAAAAAAAAACATAGAGCTTAGAATCAGCTCTGGATCTTTAGGAACACAGAAAGCATCACGCAGCTATGAAGAGCAGTAGGTTCTGAGCTCCGCAAGGGTAGAACAGGTCTGACTTCCATACCCATCAGTCCTCCAGATCCAATGAGCTGCCTGATGGTAAGGGTTCAAATATTTGTTGGATAAATACACGGGTTATTCCAAACTAAGATTTGAAACTTAACGGTAGCATCTCATCAGGATTTGATGCAATTCACAAAATTAGGTACAAATGATTCCACTATGTATGTTCAGGTGTGAAAAATGGTGTCCTTCACAAAGAGACTTTTGCTGGATTTACTTCTCAGCTTATTCAAACCTTCCTGGTTGACAATCAATAAAACCATATGCTAAAGAGGAGAGAAAAATTTGGAAGAAAGCCCTCAATCTGTGCATATTTCTTATTCAAAGTATTTCTATAAATCATTTAACCTCTCTGAGTCTTTATTATATTTTTTGCTATAAAGGTAACACACAGGATCAAATAGTGTACATTTTCCGAAGGAAATGATTTAATGGTGTCTTGATTCTCTAGACAGTGGGAAGCCACGTCTTCAAACTGCTCCTTAGAGTGAGCTGGTGTGATAACCCAGAGCTGGCAGTCGGAATGGTGGCAGGGGTGGGTGTGAACTGAGGACTCAGTTCCAGGAAGGGTGGATTGCTGAACCCAACCTGGCCAATGGAGATGAAAAGCTGCCAGCACCTGGGTGTGTGGGGGCAAGGAAGGGAGATGCACAGCTGCAGAGAGGAAGAGCAATCCATGGGCAATGGGCTTGGCAGAGGTGTGCTCCGAACCCAGGAGAGCCCGTGATGAGAGGCCAAGCAAAGATGGAGAACTCAAGCTTGAAATGTAGCGTCTGAAGGCGAGCATGCCTTATTTCCAATGAGAGCTAGGGCTGGCCAGAGTTAGAGCTCTTCTCACGCACACATTGCTGTCATCAGAGTGCAGCCTGTTACAGACTGACCTGTGATCTGAAGCCAGCTTGCAACACAGGTTAGTTCGGTGTAACCCAAGAGATGCGTTGGAAGGCAGCGTGGTATTGCCTCATGTTCAGCTGCTGGCAGCTGTTGGCGCTCTTGTTCTTGTGTCCTCTTGGCAATATTTGATTGGCTTAGGAGTTCGGAACCATCCTTTAAACTTGGTCTTTCCCTTTGAATGACTGGGTGACCTTGGACAAGGAGTCCCACGCTTCTTTTGGGTCCAGGTTTCTCCATTTGCAAAATAATAAACCCCGAGTGCTAAGTAACACCTCATTGAATCGGAGGCAGTTTAAGAAAAACAAGGGGGCAAAAGGGAAGTCTCCGTGGTTAAGAGTACCTGCTGTTCTTGTAGAGGGTCCAGGTTCAGTTCCATGACCCTTCATCTTGCAGTTCACGGCCATCCGTAACGAATTCCTGGAGATCTTGTACCTTCTGGACTCTGTGGGCACCAGGCATGCATATGGTGTGCATACTTTTGCCTTTTATGTGTATGCATAAAGTAAAATAATCTTTTTTAAAAGCAAGAGATGGTAACTCACACCCCTTCCTTTTATTTTGAGACAGGGTCTCATATATTTCAGGATGACTTCAAAGTTAACATGCAGCCAAGGATGAAAATCTTACCCTTCTGCCTCTGCTTCCCCAGTGCTGGGTGTATGAGTATTTCCTCATTCTGGGTTTAGGCAGTGCTGGGAGATGGAGCAATAGCCTTGTGTAAGCTAGGCCAACACTCTTCTGTTGTAGGCACAGTCCCAGCTCCGAAATGACAACTTTAAAATTATTCATTTTTATTTTATATGCATGAATGTTTGCCTGCATGTATGTATGTGTACCACGTGAATACTTGGTGTCTCTGGAGGCCAAAAAGGGGCATCAGGTCATCCTAGCTGGATTTACAGATGGTTATGAACTGCCATGTGGAATTGAACTCAGGTCCTCTGTAAGAGCCACAGGTATTCTTAGGCACTGAGCCATTTCTCTAACACCCCAAGAAACGATAACTTTTGAATTGGAAGTTGCAATATTGTGTCTGCTCCTGAACTAAATATTTGGCATCTCTTTCTTGGGAGTTAGTGTCTTACATTAGGATATCACATTCACAGACAATTCATCTTCAGAGCTCCTTCTTTATAAATTTGCATACCTCAGGTGGTATGTGGTATCTAAGGTTTAATTTTACACCTTTTTAGGACATTCAATGGCTTGAAATTTTCAGTCTAGTTTCGGGAAGGAAGTGTTTAAACCTGAGGTTTGGTTTATCTTCCTAATGCTCCTGATACACCTGTTGGTGTTCAGAGGCAATGGGGTGAGGATGAGTGGGCCAGATTCCCACCTTCTGTTTCAACTTTAAACAAAATATCATGTCACCATCTGTTTTATATCAAAGGCATCCACCCACCTAGAATACCACATCAGAAATGCTGAACTTATCAGACTTGAATTTGGCTTATTAAATTCCTCTGGCCTCTTTTTCTTTCCTTCGCTTACTTGTGTTCTAAGAGGCCATTTGAACTGTTAGAGGCTATTTAGTGCCACTAGACCCCGCCAGCAGAGACAGTGTTGCTTGTTTGTTTGTCAACACAACAGGCTTTACGTGCATAGCTCCTGGCCTTTCTAGCCTTGCTTCCGCACCGCTCTGTTCTTTCCTGCCCACTGGGGAGGCTCTGATCATCAGGGGGTGACTCCGGATCATGGCCCAAATTCTCAGGCAGTGTATTTGGCCATTGGAGAGAGAAGGCAAGATGAAGAGAGGGTTTTCCTTCCCTGTGTTTGCTTTGGTGTCTGAGGCAATGGCAACAACTTTGCTGTGGTCTAAGTTAGGGAAGCCCCTTGTGGTCCCTCCTTCCACCAGGGAGCGCTGGGCTGTGACTCTAGGACCCGTTCCTTTGTCCCTCCAACCCAGGACAGTACACTTTCTCTAAGTGTGTCCTTCCTTTGGTTTCTCTGCTCCTTTGCCACCTTTATTACTAGTTCTCTACGTGTGATTCTCTGTTGATGTGCATATGTGTAGGTGGTGTGTATGTGTGTAGTGTGTGTGTGTGCTGTGTGCACATGTTTATGCATGTGTATTGTGTGCATAGCAGAACAGGGCACAACCTCTGGAATAGTCACTAAGTACTGTCAACGTTTTTTCTGAGACAGGGTCCCTTACTGGCCTGTTGATTCCCAGTAGACTTAGTTGGGTTGACCTGGGAATCTGCCTGTCTCTCATTCCACAGTGCTGGGATCACAGCTACCCTCCACTGTGTCCAGAATTTTTGTGGGGTCTTGGGGATCGAACTCAGTTCCTCATGCTTGCAAGGCAAGCATGTTGTAGACCCCCACTCCCAGTTCTGTCTGTTTTAAGTGCTAGAATGATCTCTCTGGGTTTTTTAAAGCTGGATCCTGAATAATAAAGTTGTTACTATTACCAGAGGTATTGCCAAAGATGAGGTCTTTAAGATAAAGTTTTAGACCAGCTGCTCACCTGTTTGAGTGGGTGGTGATGTGCTTTTACAGATGGAAGAGGGGACTTTTACATGACTTGTTATGATCTTGGCTGCATCACGGTTGTCTCCTGAGTTTAAATACCGGCTGAGAAGGTGGTTTTTACTCCAGTCCTCGGGTGTTCTGACCTGACGCTGAGGCAAGCCTGCGGGAAACTAGAATGTCCACAGCTTGGGCATCCAAAGCCCAGCTCTCTCAACCTTTCATTCCATAAAATGTTATTTCCAAGCTTGTTTACGTAGCGTTTGGCATGTGAGAAACTCTGGAGATAGGGTGGTTCCATGTTTGGTCACTTGGGGAAGGTTGATATTGGGCAACTGTTAACCAAAGTCCACACGAAGTTATCTGAGCACAGGAGGAAGCAGTAAACAAGGCTGCGGGCCCAGGAGGACAGAGGTGGGTCTCTGTTGATTTTGAAGGAGGTGCCTTGCTAGCTAGGGATTGTTGTGTTCCTGAGGAGTGTACTGTGCTCTTTGAATTTCCCATAGTGTTAGGTTATGTAAAGCTCCCAAAGTATGCCTGTCATAACCCTCAGTGTCAGAGGGGAAAGCGAGAATTGCAGCCAGAAGGGAAAGTCACTAAGTGGAATGAGGAAGAGATTCTGGAATTTACTCTCTGGACTCTGGGCAGAGGAAGGATCAGGCCCCACTTTCTCCCTCTGGCCCCAAGGGTTGCAGCCTCAGAGGAAGCATTAGAAAGGCCAAGAAGCTGGAGCTGAGGCTGAGCCAGGCTAGCTTATTCCCCATGAGGAGACTGCAGGTTGTATCTATCCCAGTTCCACCTCAGTGTTGAGATTATCTGGGGGTTGTAGGCAGTCAGGGCTGGGAGGTGTCACAGTCATCCCATGACCAGCGACTTATGGAGGGGTCGTTGTTCTAATGCTGAGTTATTGTCTTTTCTGCTGCCCTACTGTTTCACTTCGAAGGTGTACAGCTGAGTAAGAAGGCTGAGGCCTTGGGGACGTTGAGTAGGTCTCTGATCCAGGCGATGGAATACAGACATGGATTCTGTTCTAAGGACACAAGCGTCCAGTGACTTCAGTAAATTTCAGGGTCAGTACTTGAGGTCATATGACTCTGTTTTGACCATCTCTAGTTGTGACTTTGGGCAACGCAGGAAAAGTCTCTCTCTTTGTTTTTCCTGTTTCAGACTCGGGAGTGTAAAATTGTCTACTTTTTAGGTTGTTGTGAGAAGTAAACGAGCTACTTCACGTCAAATGTTTGGACCATTTCCTTGTGTTCAGCACTATTGTTGAATTTGGCTAGTAGTGTGGTGTGTATTTAGATACATCTTCTGTGCCTGGAGTTTTGCATGTTCAGACTGGTGAACCCTAAGTCTAGGGAACACTCTGGAGCTATGCGTGTCATATCTGGGATTGAATCTGCTAGGTTTTTAAAAGCAGCATCGCCGAGGTAGTGATACACATACCCTATTAGAAAGTGAAAAATATTGTAATTCTGAAATACTGGCTAAGATCAAAATCGTAAGACAATTATTGAGCATGCAGGTCTAAAGCTAGGATTTTTTAGACTTTTTTTTTAATTTATTATGTATACAATATTCTGTCTGCGTGTATGCCTGAAGGCCAGAAGAGGGCGCCAGACCTCCTTACAGATGGTTGTGAGCCACCATGTGGTTGCTGGGAATTGAACTCAGGACCTTTGGAAGAGCAGGCAATGCTCTTAACCACTGAGCCATCTCTCCAGCCCCCGCCCTAAAGCTAGGATTTTTTTTAAAATACATCCTTTCCTACAGTAAGAATAGCATTTTGTTATTTGATGTACAATTGTAGTGTCAAAAGTAATATTAATTATACAGAGGTACTAGCTCAAATTAATCATTCTGTAACCATTCCATTATTACAATATCCACAATATTCCATTAATGTGACTTAGGAGTCTTTCATGAAGATATTCAATAATTCTGACTTCATAGAACATGATAAAATTATGTCATCTTGTTCATGACTGTTTATAAAGGGCTAAGTAAAATTATTGTAAAACTCAATGGTTTTTTTTTTTTTTACTAAGGATACATTAAAAAATCCACTAGAAACCTCCTAACTTGAAAGCTAATTTTAAAATATGGTATGTATTGATATTTATATAGTCTTTATTTTTATAATCTGAAATGTGGATAAATTATATTCCAGAATAAACATAAATTACATTAGTAAACAAATAATATTAAAGAAATGAAATATGTAATTAAAATCTCATCCACAAGATTTCAGTATCATATTTTAGAGTGCTCTTACCTTTCTCCACTGCATTTTAATCTCTCTCTCTCTCTCTCTCTCTCTCTCTCTCTCTCTCTCTCTCTCTCAAGAAAAGGGAGTTTGTTGGGGCTGGAGAAGTAGCTTGAATCACTAGATGCTCAGCAAAGAACCTGTATTAGGTTCTCAACATCCACAAGCTGGTTGTGTGTGACTTTGCTCCAGGGGATCTGACGCCCTCTTCAGGCCTCCACAGGCACTGCATTCATGTGGTGCACATACATTCATGCAGGCAAAACATTCCTATACATAAAGATAAATAAATCTTAAAAACATTTTAAAAGGGAGTTTGAGCAGCAGTGTCCTGCATGAGTGGGCAATCCTGCTCTCAGAAGTTATGGGCTATTTAATGAAAATCTCAATGTCAAGTGCTATAAATTCTCTATAAATTATTGGTCAGACAGGTCCATACGGCACCCAACATAACAGAGGCTATGACCATTGCTTTTGGTTGCCTACCATAGCTAGCTGGTAAGACCCTATTGGTGAAGACACTACCCAGTTTGGATGGATAAAATAGAGAAAGAGACCTTAGCCTGCCCAGGAAGTTCTCTTCTGCAGGCTAGCTCACCTCATGTCAGGGAAGGCTCTGTAGGCCTGGGGTAGAAAAGGGGGTCATACTCAGTCCTGGACCCTGAAATTAACACTGACTTGGGGCAAAATGTGCTCCCTGCTGTATTAGTGGCACGGCAGCTGTGGGATATATATATATCATAGTATTTAAAGCATGTCTTCATCAAATGTGACTATTTGTTTTTGCTTCTAGCTCAGAGTCTGAATTGGGCATATAGGAATTTCACTATTTACTATTTACTGTTCACTGTCCAAACACTATAGACTTGGTCTCTCCCAGGCCTTTTTATTTCTGCCTTTAGAAGACCCAGCTCGCCCTTCTTTCCCCACCTCTCCTGTTGTCTCTGCACACCTTTTCCTGTTTGTTGTTACCCCTCCCCCATTAAAAGTGCACCCACGTGGGAAAAAAAAAAAGACCCAGCTCTTTTTCTTTGGTTACAGTTGTCTGTACTTCCTGGGCTTGGGTAAAACATTCCCTGATTATGCAGACAGCATTAACAGAATTCCATTTATCGAGCTTCCATATCAATTAATTTTAAGTTGACAACAGTAAGGAAGAGCTAAAACCAGTTATTCTTTAGGGAAAAGCAGCAACAACAACAATGCAGTCTCACTCACACCTACACACACACACACACACACACACACACACACACACACACACACACTAGTTGTAAAATATAACGGATCCTGGATATGCTGGGCAGTGGTAAGAACTGATCACCTTCGTGCTTCATTATAACTGAGTTCCGATTACCTCAGTTATTCTTATGGGCAAACCTGAGTTCTAAGAATTTTTGTCCACCTGTCAAGAACCATTTAAGAGAGTTCCTTTAGAATGGCAAGTCTACCCTATCTCTAGGTTCTCATAATTCTTCTAGATATCTGAAATACCCAGGTGTGCCTACTATGGTATGGATCTGAAATATTCTCCAAAGGCTTAGTCCCCAGTTTCTGAAGAGATGGTAGAAATGTTAAAAGATGGGGTCTCGTGGGGGAGCTTCCAGCCAATGGGCGTCTCCTTTCTTGAAGGGGATAGTGGAACTCTAGCCCTTTCCTGTTCCTCTTTCACTTCCTGACCATAAAACACCATATTTCTAAAACACACATTTACACACCCACACCTATCTGCCCCAACTTCCCTGCCACGGTGTACTTCTCTGCCACAAGCGAAGCAACAGAGCCACTTGGGCATGGACTGGCAAGTGTCTGCTCTGTATCCTGGTAGAGCTTCCGCTCTGCTTTCCTGCCCCCTAAAGAACAATTTGGGGGACTAGCTCCCACCCCATTGCTATTGCTGATTTTAATTATCAGGCTTTATAGCAGAACTGTGGGCCTTGCCTGTGACACCTTCATCAAGACAGCTGGCTGGTCTGAGTGTGGCATCTTCCTGAAATAGAACCTGCTGTGGGTACTGGGACTTTGTTTCTGGTGATGAACAGGAGCTGGCTATAGTGAGAGAGAAGATTACACACACACACACACACACACACACACACACACACACACACCTTCCTGCTGCTTCCGAGGCTTCCTCCAGCTCTCCTTCAGAATAGCTGCATCTGTGACCTTCTTACATCTTGCTTGCCCTTCCCTTGGTCCCAAGGCTGTTAACATTTTTTAATGCATAGTTTGACTGAATTGGGTTTATGACAATTGAAGCTAAAAAAAATCTAATAGATACAAGATTAATTTTCTAGGTTTTGTGTTAACAGCTAGTGTCTGCTACTGTTTGTCCTCCTGAAAAGGAGAAGTAGTGATTGTAAAATGAGAATGGACCCAAGTGCTCTCAGAGGAGGCTGCTGTGCTCACTCCCTGTGGGTACAGCTTCTAGCATCTGTCAGCCTGAGTCACACAAACCCCTCCTTGGGAAGGAGCACATCCTGAGCTGACCAGTCTCTCCTTCCTCAGATGCAGAACAGCTCGTTTCAGCACCTTTGTACACATTTCTTGGTGGGGTAGCATCCTTTTCCATTTGGATACATGAAATGCTTTTGTACTTATCAACTCTTTGTCATTAAAGCCAATTGCTTCCTAAGAGCACGCCGGGAAACACGAGGCTGTTTTACGCAGCTGATTAGACGTATTACCAGAGTCCTGACATTCTGTCTCCTGGTGTGTCTTTTCTTCACAGATTCTCCTGTTCTAATTAGAACACACAAGAGCTCACATGCACTCAGCTTGCCATGAAAACAGCCATCCTGCATCCTTTTTTCTTTCTGGTTTTCAAGACAGGGTTTCTCTATAGCTTTGGGGCCCATTCCGGAACTAGCTCTTGTAGACCAGGCTGGTCTCAAACTCACAGAGATCCGCCTGCCTCCACCTCCCAAATGCTGGGATTAAAAGCGTGCACCACCACCACCTGGCCAGCCATCCTGTATCCTGATGACCAGGATTGCCCCCAGAATAACAGCTCTAGTTGGTTTTTCCTTCTTAGTTTTTGTCTTCAATTTTCTTTGCCTATTGATACGATAAAACCGTTCTAAAAAGCCACAAGGAAAAAAAGGTTTATTTTGGCTCACAGTTCATCAAGGTGGGGAATCCAGATGTCAGGAACTTCGAGGCAGCTGTTGCATCAGGTCCATCATGACGTCCACAGTACACACATCAGGAGGCAGAGTGATGAAAACAGGCACACCCACCTCGTTTTGTTCAGTGCAGACATCCATGCCTAGGGGAGGATGTTGTCAACGTCTTGGCTGGGTCCTCTCACTCACATCAATGAACACAGCTAAGATCCCACCCCCATCCTGAAACTGCGGTCGGAGTCTCTGTGAGATTTGTGTGGCCTTGGGGGCTATGTGTGACATTCAGCAGCAATGGGGGCAGGCTTCTGTTGCCTGCTTTCCAGATCAGAGTGTCACAGGACTGTACCCTCAGAGAGGGGGCAAACACCCCCCACATCTGTCAGAAGAGAGACCCCTCAGTTCCATTTGTGAGCCTCTGAATCTCAATTGTTTCATGTGTTGTAAGCCAGATGGGCCAAGCTCAGGGTCCCCGCCTTCGGCTCTCAGACAGCACCAGGGATATCAAAACAATCCTTGAATTTATTTCTCTCAGTCTGGGCAAGAGGAAAAGGAGCGAGGATAAACTAAGCGCTTGCTTATGTAACCTCACTGAAGCCTTACAACCAGCCCAGGAGCAGCCTACCTCGCTGCTTTCGTTTTCCAACGCTGCAGTTCCAAAGTACCCAGAATTCTTGGTTTAAACAAGAAACAATGGTTCTTTTGCAGTTCTAAAGGTCAGAAGGTCAAGTCAGGGCAAGGCGGTGCTGCCTCCAGAGGCTCTAGAGGAGCATCCTTTCTTAGGCTTCCCTCATTCAGTGGTGGCTGGGAATCCGTTCACTTCAGTTTCTGCCTCTACCTTCAGCCAGCCAGTTCCCCTCTCCCACTTACTCTCTGTGCTATGCATGTCTTCTGCGAGGCCTGTCAGTGCTGGCTAGATTCTGGGAACTAAGTGCGGCTTATTTGCACTTGCATGTTAAGTTCATCTACAAAGACGCTGCTGCTCTCAAAACGCAATGTTGCAAATCGCCGGTCACTACTTTGTAGGCGATGAAGCTGCAGTCTCAAGCAGTGAGGTCTTTGCCAGGCTTTAGTTCAGAAAAGGCAGAAACAGGATTCAAGCCTGTTCTGTCTGGATCAGAGACTGTGACTCCTGCCCAGTGGTACAGCACCCTGGGCTGCTGGCATCCCATCCACCTGCACAAGGACAGTTGACCTCTGTGCTTATGGTATATAATACGACTAGGACTCCCTCCATCATTACCTTAGGTCTATATCCATGGGATTTTTATTCCCTGTAAATTGGGAATACCAATTGGTTGAGAAAATCTCTGCCATGTGCCCTGGGGCTGCAGGGAAGTAGATTCCAGACACTTTCTACCATGTCACAAATGAGGAGTGGCGCAGACAGCAGGTGCTTACAGAAGCTCAGCAGTCCTGGCCTCATTGGTGTTACCGTTCTGTTACCTGACTTTGTATCCAAGTACCCACGTGGGAGTCTGAGTACTTGGAGCCATAGAACTAACGGGTTTCTATACTTTCTTGAAGAAACACTAATCCCAACTTTAGTTATTACCCAATGAGGACATCACACAGAGCAACTAAGTGCATGGTTGCCTTCCTACCTGGAATACTACCTCATGTCCTTGATTCCTTGGCCCCCATCAAAACTTTATTGAATAAAAATTATGATTTTTATGTGTATGTACATGTATATAAATACATAAATAAATATATACATGCATATGTAAATATATGTATATATATCATATTGAATGTATTTAGCTTTATGCATGTGTAATGTGTCCTGTGCTGACCACTTGGTATTGAACTGATTCCTCCACTCTCAGCGGGCATTGGTTATGTGTGGCTTTTCATCTAGGGATGTGACCTCACAGAATTCCCCTGTCCTTGTTCGCATGTCCTCTGGTGTTTTCAACATGCTGACCTTCTCCCGGAAACAGTATTGTTGAGAGTTCATGGGTTCAACTTCCCTGCTGTGTATTGAAAACCTATCTCATAGCAGACATCCTGGTCTGCTAGCTCTTGTCATCTTTCTGTATCCTCCTTCCATCATTTCCCCTTAGCCTTAGGCAGAGGATGTAGCACTGCGGACGTATCCGTGGGAGCTGGGCATCCCATAGTGGCTTACTCTGCACTTTGGCTGATGTGTGTCTCTGTAGCTGTATCTATCTGTTGCAAGAGAAAGCTTCTCTGATGAGAGGTGTGAGCTGCATCTCTGAGCACAAGGGTTTGTCGTGCAGCTAGAATTTGCATCAGTTTAGGACAATGGCAGCAGAAGGTCTCCTTCCGGGCCTTTGACCTCTCTGGTCATGGACGGTTGGCTGGCTTTACAGCACCAGGAAGAGATTTCTTCTTGTTGAGTGGAGTTTATGTTCCATCAGACAGATGTTCTTACGCCTAAAAGTGCCGTGACCGCACTGTTGGGGTATCTTGCTGTTCCAGCCATTGATGTGGTTCATGGCCTTAACAGCTGGTCAGGACTACCAATGGCTTCTGCCTTGGCAGCTTGCACAGTATGGAAGGTGGGATGTTGCAATGGTTGTTGTACCTCAGCCCCTTCGAAGGGACTGGGGAGAGAAACTGGATGAGATTCACCTTGAACTTCCAGGTTATTCTCAGTGCTCAGAAAATTTGGGTCTATTCTACAATTTGGGGAAGTTCCCTGAGTCACAGGTACAACAGAGAGGCTTCTAGGGCTCAGGGGATTCCCCAGCTCTCCTATCTGCACTGGACCTGGAGGACCTTCATCTTCCCCTAACCACAGCAGACTCAGTGTGCCTCCTCCACCGGAGTAGGAGACAGGAGGAGACAGGCCCCTATCAGCAGGTGCTGGCTACTCAGAGAGGTAGGTGAAGTCTCCAAAACAGCTCAACAAGGCTTTCGGAGAATACATTTAAAAACAAAACAATAATAACAACAACAAATCTTCCTCAAATTCAGACAAATCACTGAAAATTTTTACAACTTAAATCTCTCATGAGAGAAAAACCTCACCAGTGTGTCCTCTGGGTCCATTTAGGATTTTGATGCTGCAGCTCTTGCAACCCCTCTCCTCTAAACAAACACACTCTGAAGCTACACATCGGTTCTCCTTCCATATTAGATGCACAGTCTCTCAACATCTCTCTTTCCATGTTGAATGCATGGTCTCTCAGCATCTCCCTTTCCATATTGAATGCACGGTCTCTCAACATCACTCGAGGCTAAAGGATGCTCTTTCCTCCCCAGAGAGCTCATGGCTTCCTTGCTGTGTCTCCTTTGCTTGCAGTTTGAGTGACTCTGACACTCACAAGTAACTAGTCATTTGTTTACTCTTGAAGATAGGATCAGGTCTTTCTCGAGTCTGTGACGTCACTGCCCAGTACAGGCTTATGACATGTAGGGATTATAGCAGGTAAACCTTTCTGAATTCTTGAAGGCTCTGTGAACGGTTCCCCTGCTATTTCTTTAAATGGGCTTACTGGGCTCAGTTTTGTCATCAGGGCACGCTGCGTGTCAGAATACCCTGACAAGGAGAAGTGCAGGGAGGAGAGGATTCATGTTAGCCTGAGGAATTTAGTTAGTCATGTTAGTCAGCAGGAATTTGAGGCAGCTGGCTACATCCCTTAGCTAAGGAGAGGCTTGTAAGTTCTCAACTCACTTTTGACACGTAGACAGTCCAGATCACCTGCACAGGGAATAGCACAGTACAGTAGATTGCCCCATAGCAACCAATGCATTTAACAGTGTGCCACAGATATTTCCAAAAGCCAACGTGATCTAGTTAATCCCGTTGGATTTAAATTATGTTGTAATGTAAATAAATAGTGTATACAATAAATCTTTAACAAATTTAGAGGGAACATCTAAACAAGTAACAGAGCCTAAAGAATGCCATTAAGTGTAAATACTCCAAACCTTTTTTTAAATGAATGGTCTGTGTCCACTCATATGCTGGCATCAGTCGCCATCTAGTGGCTCTGAGAGTAATACCATGAGTTATGTTCAGGAAACCCTGAGGACCTCTTCTGGGAGGAGACAGAAGAAATCAACAAATCATCTTTGAGAAGATGAACAAGATTGACAGACTATTAGCCCAAATACCACTCCATGCAAAAGAGAAAGACAGGACTCAAATGGACAGAATCAGAAATGAATGAGGAAACATTACAAGAAACAGCAAAGAAATCCGGAACATTAAAAAGGAATACCCAGTGTAATCGGAAAATCTAAAAGAAATGGATAAATTTCTAGATTCAACCAAGCAACCAAAATTAAACCAAGAAGCCATGAACCTAAACAGACTCGTAACAAATGAGTAGGTCAGCAGGGTGTGAAGGCCATACCCTGAGTTCCAGCAGGCAGATCTCCAAAGATAAGGTCTATAGCTGGGCTACACAGAGGAACCCACTCTCAAAACAACCCCCAAACCAAAACAAGCCAGGAGATTGAAACAGTAATAAAAAGTTTACCAACTAATAAAAACTAGGACCAAACGGATTTATGTAATACACAAAATTAAATGAAAATTTCCCATCTGGGCTTATTATACTCCCTCCGAGAGTCATGGACCATCTAACAAAACTTCAACACCAGACATGAGAAAAACCCCCTTTGAGTTGTTGGTCAGGGCTGTCCAAGAGACTCCCAAACATTACAGGTTATTGCTATTGCTTTGGTTGCCCACAGAGGTGGAAGGTAAGTACTCCTTGATGAAGATGCCATGGACTTTAGACATGGGTCCCCGAGACTCCTGGGCTAGAACTGACCTTAAAGACGGGCTGTCCTGGTGCCAGAAGGCACTCAATGCAAACTTCCAAAGGTGAGAAACAACCTCTAATGATTTAGAACTTCCTGGCAGACGAACTGGACAAACGAGTCTAGGGGAACATTATGGACACATTTGCTTAAGAAATTAGAATATAAGTAATTCCTGTTTGAACTTCAATGTTCTCTGTTAAAGGTGTGTTATTAGAAAATGTAGATCAAGAATTCTACTGTTTAAAACTGCATTGGATGAGGGCATGGCCCAGTATTAAAATATCTGTTTGGCCATTTGCAAGGTCCTAGACTCAATTCCAACACTGAAATAAAAACAAAACAAAATATATTACCAGTAGTGTAGAGATGTATAGCAACCCTCTATTACATCAAAGATTTCAAATAGTATCAGATTAAATAGATAAGTGTAAGGAAAAAATAACTCCTTTACTATCAAGGAGGAGGAAATGAAGAGATTAAAATAGCCCTTGTAAAATAAAAGTATAAATTAACACCTAAGTATTTTTTTGTAAAAGCATAGGTTTTCACTGTTTGAATTTATGCTTTACTGTGACAAAGTTGCCAAGATGGATTTATGATTAGGATTCTGCAGCAAGGACTCAGTATACAACAGCAGTATTTCACTTCGGTTCATAGACCCTTGGTTTTAATAATTCTAAACAACTTGTCTCAAGTTTTATAAAGGTAAAAATTTATAGAATTGCATGTCATCTGTTCATAATATGTGAGAAAGAAGACTTGTAGCTTTGGGTCACTTAAATATCCCCAAATGGGGGCTAGGAAGATGCCTTGGTAGGCAATCGATGCCTGAGCCCTGAGTTAGACCCAGAACACATGTGAAAACCCTGGGCATGGTGATTTATGCCTGTAAAGCTAGCGCTGGAAAGGTGAGCCAGCCTAGCCCGATAGTAAGCCCGCGGTCAATGAGAGATCTATCTCAGGAGTAAGGGGGTCAGTTTCATGAGGAATGATGCCTGAAGTTGTCCTAGGCAAATACCTTGCTAGGGGCTTGCTAGGTAGCCATTAGACTGCACTGACCCGCTAGTGTGCATAGCAAATAGTGGTCTTTGGCTGCTGAGTGGGCTGCCTCGCCCTGCTTGGAAGCCTTGAAAGGTGAATGACTCTGTGAAGTCATACTCAGGTGTTTGAGCAAGGGTGGGACCTCTTGATATAAATTCTGGAAAAGCCACCTTTGTTAGGTCAGCTTGGGTTGACAAAGGGAGGAGGAAGGCCTCAGGTGGTTTGTGACTATTTCTAAATAGCATAAGCTTGAAAGGCAGAAAATGGAAATGGTGTCCCCTGACAGAGGGAAAGTACAGGGCATCACAATCACACTGCACCTCTGTCCTGTGTCCCCGTGGTGTGACGAGTGCTTCAGGAGGCTTTCTCTTGGGCAATGGGTGGAAGAAGGGAGGAAGTTTATACAGATTGATGAGCAGTGAGTGGTAGAAGCTGATAGGCTGAGCACACAGTATGAGTTTGCTTTCTTTGTCTGAAAGAGACGGTTTCTCTGCACAGGAATGATGCTATGGTGGGCATCACTTTCAGCCCTTGCCCTCCAATTCTTTGGTCTTTTTTATTACTCTTCACCTTCTGTGCCCCAGAGCCAAAGAACTTCCACGTGTAAGTGGGGAATCCTGCAGTGAGGCAGAACCGACGGCAAGCTGCACATATTTTATGCTTTCCAGGAGTGTTCTCTTTCATAATATCAAGTATTTATGCCAACATTTCACAATAGATCATCCATATAATGCTTTGTGTAGCGAACCGTTGACCTTGGAGAAAGATGACAGCATCCGAGTCCATTCGGAGCAGAGACTTCAAATAGCAGCTGCAGCATTTAACTAAGCATAGCAAACACATCTGTCAGTGAAGAGAACAGTAGGCCACCCAATGGCTGTACCAAACTCCTGGTAGAAAAAATTGTAAAAGCAAAAAGCATAGGTAACCCCTCTCCCCTCCCCTTGGTCCAGCAGCCCTTTGACCTCCAGGGCTACCCCCTGGAGGGTGAGGACTCCTGTCCTCACGAGTGGGCCACAGAAGTGCTTTGAGAAAGATTCTAGTGGTAAACAAGGGCCATGGGAACAGAGAAACAAACATGACAAAAACAGCTCCCTGCAGAGCTCAGTGAAGGAGACTCTGGAGCAAGAAGACAGCATTTCTCCTCTGTGGTGACAAACTCAGAACATAACTTTTAAATCACTGTTAAACTCAATGGCGCAGTTTTAAAAAGGCATGCAAGGCAGATTTAATACCCTGCAAGTAGTTCTGCTCAATAGGATGCAAACAAAGCATTTGGATGGTATATTAAAATATTCCAGAGCCAAGAATCCATTTCCTTTTTGCTATCTAAATTATTTCAACCAAAAGACAGAATCTAATTAAGCTAAATCCTTTAAGCACATTAAACAATTCAATCTTCCTTCTTGTTCTGAAAGTCTTCCCAATCTGAAGCCTGGTCTCCTGTGAATTGTAATGAACAGTTAGTTTCTTCGAGCGCTTCATCGTAACGCTGCAATTTCCATAAAAAGGGTATTTCCAAAATCCATTTCAGGTAGGCAGAAAAATCACATCTGGGATTTCCCTCTGGCTCTGGTGTCAAAAACATTTCATAGTGACACCTGTCAACGCATTAAGGTAAAGAGAGAGCCAAATTATATTTTCTGATAGGAACTTGGTATGCTTCAACTTTAGCAGCTGGGCAGCTGGGCTGTTCTGTGCTGATTTGATGGCTTCTGACCTAGCCTATGTCTGGTCAGCCACGTCATCCTGCACTGCACAATATTCCAGGAGAATTATCATCCCTGATTTTAGGACAGGGAAAGAGCTGGGCTACGAATGCCAATATTTTGGGGATGGCCTCCTAAGTTTTCTACTCAGTTACACATTTTGAAAAGTGTTTTCCCTTTTGTGAAGATTTTTGGGGGAGTCATTCTTCATCAGAACCTGTTCTGTCATGGTGTATAAGTGATATGCCCCCCCCCCATGGGCTCATATGTTTGCGTGAACATTTGTTCCAGCTGTTGCTGGAGAGGTTGTGGAACTTTTAGGGGGTGGGGCCTGATGGGGAGGTGAGGGCCCCTTGGAGGCACATCTTCAAGTTTTCCTCTGTTCTCTCCCTTGTCTTGCCCTTCCCTTCCTCTCCTCCTCCGCCCCTGCTTCCTCCCCTTTCTCTCCTAGGCATGAACATATGTACTTTCTCCTCTCCTCTCTTCCCTTCCTGTCCTTTCAGATAGTGAAGAGGTGAAACATCCTGCTCACAAGCTCCTGCTGCCTCGGAGCCGTCTGCTCCCGTGAGCTCCCCGCTATGACGCACGTAAGTTCCTTTAAACCACCAGCCAGAATAGATTCCTTTTCTCTTAAGTTGTTTTGACAGGTATTCCCTTCCAGTTCCCAGAAAGGCAGCTAAAATACATTCTCTCTACATTTCAACACTAAGAACCCGAACAGTGTTTTGGCCTGCAGCACTGAGCTGCTCAGCTGGAGGGAGGGGAGTGAGTCCTGGGCTTCATCTTTCTCTCCTTTTCCCTCTGGGCATCCAAGGGGCCTGGTAAACGCTGAATCAATGACATCTTTCTTAGCTCTCACCAAGGAGAGTCAAATAATTGGTCTCTCCAGCAGGTTCAATGTGTCAGTTTTTATTAAACGACTTCAGGTGTGTGTGGGAGCCACAGGTGGCTGTGGATGCCTGAGCTATGGGGCTGAGAAGGGAGCTGCATGCACTTGCAGCTTTACAGAAAACCCTTTGATGGAGCCTTCAGCTGCAGAGTTCAGACAGAGCTCTCACCGAGTGTCTGCTAGTCCCCAATCAGAGCGCAGGCCATTGTCAGGGTGGAAACATGGTTGTTGAGCTCTCTGTGAAAGCACTCTTTAGCTTAGTGACCCCCATCCTCCATCTTACTTGAAAATCCCATTAGAATACTCTCCCATGTTATCAAGGTTGGACCAGTTGCCCTTTCCAAACACATGGCTGTGCTTTCTCATGTCTATACTACGTGAAGCATCTCTACAGTGGAACTAAAGGTTTAAGATTGGGGGTCTTCAGGTTTCATATGTGTGGCCCCTGAATTCAATGACAGGTGCGTTATTACAAGGAAAGAGAAGGGGAGACCAAGGGCAGAAGGACCTAGATATGGAGGCTGAGGGGCCAGGGAGGCAGCTATAGCCATGGGTCACTTGGAGCCACTAAGAGGTAGTGGAGGTCGGAAGGTTTCTTTCCAAGTGCCTTCTAAGGGATTATAGCCCTGTAGACAGACACCTTGGCCTTGCTCCTGATCTCCAGAGTGTGGGAGCATACCTTTCTGTTGTTATCATGTTAATCCCAATGACAAGAATAAGATCACTACCATACTTGAGCTGAATTTGAAGCAAGCTTGATTTTTATTGGGGTGTACCCAAGAGCTCGCCGCAGAATGCATCTCTTGGGCTCCTTTTGAGGAGTAAAATCACTAGTAGTTTTACAGAAGGGAGACAATGGAGCAATAAGAAAATACAACCTTTAAAATTATGTGATCACGCACCATGTGATTAGGAGGGGTCAGGCTGGGTCAGGGATGGTCAGGGAGTGTTGATGGATGAGGACACGGGTCAAAGAATCCTAGGCTAACTCCAAAATAGTCCATTTTTTAAATTATAAGGGGCAAACTCACAGAACAGGAATGAGAAGTCCAGCCTCCGCTGTGTAGTATGGGAACCACAGAGAGCGTGAGCCCAGGGCAGGCCAGCGGTTTTCTCTGGATACCCAAGAGGTCACACCCTAACCTGGCCCAACATCTTAAAGGTTATTGGCTAACAGAGGTTCCCCATCACCTCCCCCTTTTGTCTAAATAAGAGAGTTTCAAACCCAATGCAAAACTATATGCATTAGGAACAGATATTAAGTATAAAATTAGGATTACAAGCAGCATAAACAATATTAAGCAAGGAACACATGCTAAATTTTTTAATAAACATTTTATCCTAAAGAGTCTAAGTCTTGCATTGAAAATAGCTTGGCTAAATCATAAGACTATTTAATCTTTAACCCCATTGAAGGCCTAAGAAAGGAGATAATATTGCCTGAGTAGGCAGGAAGTGCAATCAAGCACCTTCCAAAATGTGCAGTATATAACAGAGACAACTGGCTACCTGAGCAATCACCCAAAGACTCATTTGTAATGTTGAAGCAACCAACTTTGGCTAAGGCCTAGAGTGACAGACCATTTTTTCAGAGGCAGGGAAATTTTTAGAACTCTCTTACCCTGTCTTGGCAAGGTTTGGCAGTCTTTTTTCTTATGTCCTGCTTATACACCATGTACTTTGTCAGTGACCAAGGCATTGGCAGTGCCAAGAAGAAAACAAGCTCCAAGTGATGTGTCGTTGGTGTTCAATATTCTCTTGGGAATAAATCGGTGCTGTCAGGAACAATTATGTTCACATCAACAGAACACTAAGTTATTTAAATACCATATTCCCGAAATCCTTGAAGTGACTGAAGATTACCTATCTATGCAGAATACAATCTGTATGTATTTAAAGAACCTAATTCATCTGACTATATGTATTAGTGTGAATAAGTTCATACTATATTACCTATTATCCCATTCAATTTTCTCTCTTTTTTGTTGTTCTAAAATTTTTGCTTCTTTTTGTAAATAACATTTTTTGAGAAGCTGCAGTCCATCTTCTAGGACTGCTGAGATTAATTGAAGCCAATGTGTAGGGTGGCCTTATTGTTTGAAGCCCACATTTTGACCATTTTTCTAAAAAAATGAATGCACGCCATTAAAAAACTATTGCTTGTTTAATGTTTTTAGATTACTCATACATATAGTAATCTAAAAACCTATACATATAGGTTTTTATGTATATTCTTTGACTACCTTAGGGTACTTAGTGCCAGATGGTATTTTTGATGATATTACTGGATAGGTAGTTAGAACTTTGGGTAAGCCATCCTGGAGTCTGGTACGTGCTGATGATGTTAATATTGTCTTTGTACCTTTTGTCCCTGTTCATTAATTTTTATAATTTTTAAAAACCTTTTTACCACTTTTTTTTTAAAGTTTAGATCTCCTGTCTGGTGTTTTATTCTAACGTCCTCACTGAGGATTTTAAGTTATGAAGTTTGTCCAGTAAAGATAATGTCTCATCCTTGGATATAATTTTTATGACGTACATGTTACATTTTTGGAGAGACATCCTATCTGCCAATCTATCATAAGTGTTTAACAGATTTTGATTATTACATTTAGTAGCACGAATTTTCTTAGACAATATCTCAGCACCCTCTGTCATTGACTGGATTTTGCCAGTCAAATTGGCCAAATCTTTTTTTAGAGTGTTGATTTTTCCTTTTAGCTGGTTCTTTTAGTCTGTAAAGACTGTATCATTTTTAAAACTGCCTCATTCTTGGCTCTATTATCAAACTATTTTTTAAGGAGAAAATATGAAAGGCAAAAGCTAATTCCTAGAGGTGTAGGAGGAAAATTACATAAGCCTTGAATAATACCATTTATAGTATAAGTAAAAAAGCTGCTGAATTTTTGGATCGTTAAATTATTTGTCATTTTTGACCTTATAAATTATATATTTGACCTTATAAATCTCACCTGTAATGAGTTGAGGTGGGTGTAATAACCGTTACCGGCCAGCAGGTGTCACAGTTGTAGCCACATGGCTGGGAAATTCAAGTCTTGAACAGTTTAAATTGGCCTTAGCAGGTTAGATACTGAAAAATATGCTTAAATTAGGAGCAGTTATTAAGGCAATCAAAACAACCAGGGTAAAGAGAAAACCTAGAGCCTTTTGCAAACAACCCACCCTCCTCAGTACAAGATGCCCCGCTTTTCAAAGGCAGAAGTGTTGTCCACAGGAAGCTGCATCTTAGCTGGAGTCTCCTGCGACAAACTTCACAGTGGCGGCACAGGTAAGGAGAAGAGGGTGGTTATGTTGAAGCTCATCTCTGTTCCACAAAGCTGGTCCGAGGAGAAAGGAAAGCACCCACCGGAGACCGTCATCAAAGACGGTTGTTGGAAGGAGTGGCTCCGTTAAAAGTTTTCCAACTTTACCATGTGTCTTAGTTAAGGTTACTATTGCTGTGATGAAACACCATGGCCAAAGCAACTTGGAAAGGACATGGTTTATTTGGCTTACACTTCTCTATCAATGCTTATCATTGAAGGAAGTCAGGACAGGAACTCAAACAGGGCAGGAACCGGGAAGCAGGAGCTGATGCAGAGGAGGGACAACCAGACAGGAAGTAGAGGCAGTAGGACATATCCTTTTGTAATCATGGGGCAGTGGGACCCGTACTTTTGTTTTCCTCTTATTGAACATTTGAGATATGCAATACAGAAAGATTATTTACGTTGAGGAATTAATAGTTTTCCTATTAGACAGCATCCACCTTCCTTCAACTCCCTTTGTAGAACAGTGATAAAAATCACTCCTTATGAAAATTCTGCCTGATTCTCAGTTTCCTCCTGTGTGTTTTATCTTCAAAATATTTTACGAGCTAGTAGTTCTCAAAAGGATTAAAGCTATAGCTGCTATTATTGTCGCAGCTTATAGATAAGGAACACATAGGCAATTTATAGAGAAATTTAAATTTCTGGCAGTGGGAAAGCTCAGATCATCTGAGGGTGAGCACAAAGGCTCAACTAAGAAGTTCTATCTTCTTTTAAGAAATGTTGAATGTGACTTTGACCTATTCATTGCAAATAAGGAAAATAACTATAAAGAAAAAGTTTGAGAATAAAGTGAAGTCCTGTGTTAACACTAGAAAAGTGAGCAGGATTCTCTGATACCCTCAACTGACCTCATGAAATTGCAGCTTTCTGATTCTATGATTTCTTTCATGGATGAAATGTATCCAAAAAATTTCAGTTCACCCGAAGAAGAAGGGACATGAATGTATGGGACTTTCTCACGATGTTTTAAGGGAGAGTAGGAGAAGAGGCCATGAAGTGGGAGCAGAAAGCTAGGGAGAGGGGTTTCTAGAGAGTCAGAAATGGCGATGAAAGAGAGAAGGGGGCTTAGAGTGTAACATATGGAGCTGCAGCCTGATGGGTCCCAAAGAAGACCTAGCCAGAAATGGAGGTCTACGTTTCCTTGGGATGTGGGCTTCAGCGTGAGGTTATCTGTACTTGGAAATGTTTTGTATAGTTCCCAGCACTCCACACATACAAACTCTCATTCTCTAGCCCAGAACCTAAAAGTCTTCATATTCCCATTTTCATAGGAGGGAAGCAAGATGTTTCAAGCCTCCTTGAATAAATGTCCTCGGGGTGTCAAATCAAGGAACCTTCAAGAGTAGGGTGCAATCAGGTCTAGAGGTCTCCTTGCTCCCTCATGTTCTACCACAAGAAGAGGGCTAGAGAGCTAGAGATGCCTGTGCCATCACCAATAAGAAACTTACACATAAGTCCTAACCAATACTGTGGTGTTCCAGGACTGAAAAAGTTAGAGATGAAAAAATATCAATAATAACACATAACACCATCATATTTGACAAGTACTGGAAAGAACAATTTCAACATTGCTTTGACAAAGAGTAGGCATTTTAAGGTCTGTTTATGTGATATGAAACTACCTGAAAGGATATTGCATGATGCTTATGTATTATTAATTTTCAGTTATCTATAGGCTAAATACAAGGTGTCATCAATAACTGCAGTCTTTGATTTGATAAGTTGATTTCCCATCTGAATTTTTCCCAAATTAAATCCACAGCATTTCTTGGTAGTCTATCACACACAGTAGTGATGTGGGATGTCCTTCTGTATATGTGTTGTTTTTATTGGATAATGAATAAAGCTGTTTTGGCTAATGGCTTAGCAGACTAAAGCCAGGTGTAAAGTCTGAACAGAGATAAAGAGAGAGAGTAGGCAGAATCTGGGAGATGCCATGTAGCAGCTGAAGGAGGAAGACACCTGCCAGAACCTTTCCGGTAGGCCACAGCCTCATGGTAATACACAGATTAATAGAAATGGGTTAATTTAAGATATAAGGGATAGCTAGAAATATACCGGAGTCATCTGCCAAACAGTATTGTAATTAATGTAGTTTCTGTGTGATTATTTGGGTCTAGGCGGCTGGGAAATGATTGCACAGTCTCCATTTACACAGTAGCCTGTGGTTTCTGGGAAAAACAGCTGATGTCCACCTTTCTGTGCTAAAGACAAGTGGACCTGTAAGGTTCACGTGGAAATCAATACATGTTCCTTCAGCATCTGTGCTAGAGGAGAAAGCCACGTGCCTCTCTCGGCACTTACGTAGTGATGTCATCTATATGGAAAATGATGCTAATGAGTGCACTTAAGGAAGTGAATAGCCTGCCACAGCCAGGGAGCGGGGGTAAGTTGTGGCAGGTGTGAGTCCCCTTCAGACTGGAGTACCGCGATTGGTCCGACCCCTGTGGTCCATTGTGTCATCCCTCTGCGCAGGATAGATGTAGCTGCATGTTGGTAGTAGCTGCAGGGAATAAAGACAGCCTTGTAGTTGATGAATCTGGCGTTTACAAATAGGCTTCGTGTTAATATGCTTTCTATTGCTTAACCAGATAAATCTCTCAGATCCCAAGGTAATATCTGGCATCAGTACATGTCAAGTATCTTATGATGTATCTGATTTTCTGTTCACTGTCTGAAAGAGTTTATCACAAATATCACAAAGAAGGGAGAGTACAGAGAATGAGGAGAAGAGGGGAAAAGAAGAGATAAGGAGCAATTTATACTCTCTCTCAAGGTTATTAGAACTAGGGCTGTAAACTAGAGAAGCACTGACTATTCCTACTGCAGGCTGGGTGAACACTTTGGAAATGGGGTGTCAGTGGAAGATGGGGCAGAGTACCTCAGCAAATCTTCCATCTTAAGGGCAAGTTGAACTATACTTTTTATCTATGCTACTCATAGAAAACTGTTGGTGCATCATTATCTTAGGATTTCTATTGCTGTGAAGAGACATCGTGACTGTGGCAATTCTTATAAAGGAAAATATTTAATTACTGTTGGCTTGCAGTTCAGAGGTTCATCCCATTATCATCCTGATAGGGAGCATGGCAGCATGCGGGCAGACATGGTGCTGGACAAGTAGTTAAGAGTTCTAAATCTGGATTCTGAGGCAGCAGGAAGAGAAAGAGAGACACTGGACTTAGCTACTTGTCCAGCACCTCAAAGCTGATCCCCAGGGACACACCTTCTCCATCAGAAACATTTACTCCAACAAAGCCATACTTCCTAACAGCACTTCTCCCTGAGCCACCACAATCATATATCACACGATGAAAAGCAAAGTGGGACCATGAGGACAGTCAAGACAGTCCACAGGAAGATGAACGGTGGATGTACTAACTTGATATGTATACAGCCCTACCAGTTTTTTAAGACATCATCTTTCTGTGTAGCCCCATATATCCTGGAAATCACTATTTAGACCACCTGGCTTGGAACTTAGAGAGACTTAGCATAGATAAAAAGTATAGTTCAACTTTCCTGTAAGATGGAAGGTTTGCTGAGGTACTCTGCCCCCTCTTTCCAAGGTTTGGCTTTTATGAATGCTGCCTCTGTCTACCAAGTTTTGGCTTTTTTGTCTCTACTCTGATTGTAGCTTAGCTGCACAGCTACCCCATTCCCATTGCAGTCAAATACATTTCTTTCCAAATCATAAAACCATTTTATTTAAAAGTAAATAAGACATTTCTATTAAATGGGAACAGAATATAGGAGCTCTAGTCAGTAAATGGAACCAGAGTCTACCGGGTAGTTCAAATAACTATTTGGTCTGATGTCTTTCTTCCCCGGAATCTCGTTTGCTGTAGTGCAGACTAAGTGACCTCAAAGGGTGGTTAGTCCTCATTCCACTATGGCTGCAGAGGCTGACTCTCTAGAGATGGGTGTTTCCTTCCACCATTTCTTCTCCTAGTATTGTTTCAACTTTCTAGAGACATTCGAGTTGTACTGTTTGGGTTATTAATTTCTCCTACTCACGCAGACTTAATTTTGGGAAGGGCAAGACTACTACGTACACTTTTGCGGTCTTCTATTTTTTATGCCTAGAATATTCATATCTCAGCCGCATCTTCAGCCACCCTTTGAACAATACAGTATCTGGATACTAGACTCATAAACATCTCTACAGTTTGGATGTTGTGCATGCCCGGGTGCTGGCTCTCGCTGGAGCAGCTCTGTGTGATCTCCTCTGCCCTAAAGATGCCCTGTGAGGTAGATTTTACATTGAGCATAAGATGAGGGAGTGAAATGTGGAGAAAAAAAAAACACTAGAGGATTTGAAAACTGGGCAGGCCTGGGTTCAAATACTTATTCTAAAGTCTTACTGGGGCTAAGTAAGGCTCCCCAAGAAGTATGTCCACACTGCAATATCTGGTGATGTAGGAGGGTCGATCATCTTTCTATGTGTTACTTTCATTTGTTAATAAAGAAACTGCCTTGGCCCTTTGATAGGACAGAAAGTTGTTTAAGTTAAAAAAAATCAGGTAACTAAAGCAAGGAGATAACCTAAGTTGGACAGACGGGTACTTCCTCTCCTAAATAAGTTAATCATCTCAAGAACACATCTAAAATCCCTCACCACCCATTCCAAAGATGGAAGAAACACATGCCAGGAAACCCTCCTGAGGATAAGAAGGTTCCTATACCTGTCTAGTGCACAGAACACTTGTTGATATAATCAAGACTTCCAAGAGGAGACCCCTTTAAAAAAACACACTCAGAAAATAGAACAGGCCATTTTTTTTATTTATTGTTTTGTGTGTTTTGATATATTTGGACAAGCCAAATTAGAGACTTTTCTTGTAAAATGTTCTTGCAAGATATGCAAACTTGTAAAATTAGAGTTTTGTTTGAACAGACACTTCAATGTTTGTTCAGTGTGTTCACTCAGTTCCCTTAGGAGTTACACTCTTGGTTTGGAAACGTCAGCCTTACGTTCTGGAAGGCAGGGCTGGATTGTCCAGAGCACATCAGCCCTGCTGGAACCCTTGCTCCGTCTCCCTAAGCACAGGGGAGGTCTGACAGGTAAGACCCCTGCTGGCTCCAGTGTCCACCAGCAAAGGTGGAGTGATCCATTCCCCTGCTCGTGGGCTGTGCACTCTCCTCTGTGCTCAGTACCCTCAGCTCAAGAGGGGGACACAGATTGAGGCCCAAGATCATGAGTGTATGCCACCTTCCCACAGTGTGTTTGTTATCTGGTTTTACTACTGTTGTTATATAGTTTCACATGCTTCAAGTCCCTGTCTCTGGCCTCCATCTTTGGAGGCTCTGTCCCTGTGCCCACCAAACCAAACCTTGACCCCTCCTCCAGTCTATTTAATTGCTCCCTGGACCCCCCCCCCTCCACAGCAGTCACATCTGGGGCTTCCTGGTTTCCCTCAGGGTCACCCAAGAGCGCAGAAATCCCATTATACCTGGACCTCCTTTAATTCGGCTTGATTGGGATTTTTGCATCAGCAGAGAGCTTGCATTAGGAAAAGTTCCTAACAATGCTTATCTCAGTCAGATTCTAAAGTATATGAAAATGCTTTTGACATTTCTGTTAGTTTCATCTTTTTTTTTTTTTTGGTTTTTCGAGACAAGCTGTAGAAAAAAACCATACAATACTGAAAAACATAAAATACTGGCAATTTTATTGATGTGGTGTATAAATTTCAGTAACAAAATTTTCTCATGAACATAGAGCTGAAATACTGTCATGATTGGCAATTTGATATGATACTGTAAAATTTGCTACATTTCAAGATTTTCACAAGAAAAAATCTGAGTCTGGTTTGTCCAAACTCATGAACTCTCACTTTCTGCGTGACATACTTTTTATTCTTATTTTTCTGAACAGATTCTGAGAGTTGTGAAGAGCACAGTGTGATGAATCCCTTTATCCCTGCAGAAGGCACTGGCTCGGCTTGATTCTTCTAACTCTCTTGGGAACGGTTATCTTCAATGATAATAGATCTCATGGGAGTCACGTTCACATATACGTATCGAAATTCAAATTGGCCACTCTGTGGGTTCTGAAAAACATGCACAAGTTATTACCCTCCCCAGAGCTTCGGCAGCACTATGGTCAGAGCCATGTACCCACGTACCCCACGACCCGAGACGGGCGTACCTCTTCCACTTCTGCATGCACGGTCCCTTGCCTCCCTGGTTCAGAACCCTCAATGTAGAATTTCACACGGATGCGCTTTAGCCCGTTTTTTACGTATTCAACAAAACTGTCAAGAAAATATAAAGACGCCATCCAAGTTCCTTTTATTTCAAGTTTATCCTAGAGTTCTTCCAAGGACACTGTATTACCTGACATGCTGTCTCCGCCCACGTCTTGACATTTCCCCGTAGCCTTTCAGAGGCTTGCCAAACACGCTGATCACCTGCAGAACAGAGACCATGCTTCTTAGTGTGACTCTTTCCATGGCTCCTATATAACAATTAGTTTCTGAAAATCAAGTGATGCATTATTTGTTTGCACATTCCAAGTGATTTTACAAAAAAAGAAAAATCAGCATGGTGAAGCCCCTTTACAAAATTGGTGACTCAAACAAGAAAGCTAGAAGTAGAAGGGCATTGCGTAAAATTATATTGTAAATAAGGAAATATCTCACGCACAGAAATGGGCCACTCTGTTGTAGCTTGAGAATGATACAGGCTGAAGTGAACCTGTCCCCTCTCCTTACAAGAAACAAAACCAAAGTACTGAAATATTTCTCTACTAACACTCACTCTGGAATATAAAACGGACAGGCATTTGAAATGAAATTATTAGGTGTCAAGTATTAAAGGCTGTGAGGTAAAAATGAAATTTTAAAGCCCTAATCACAGTGAGGAAAAAGTATCAATGACACTGGCAGAATGAATGTGCAAATCTTTTCTTCCCAATGAGAAAATTTATTGGTGTAGAAAGTTTGCATTGAGTTTTCAAAGCAAAAACGACACAAATAGAGTATCAGATGATATTGCTGAGTGTCCCTATTACTGCAAGCATACATGAAAAGGAAGGTGTAATTAGTACCAGACACCTAAAACCTCTGTAGCATGAACAATAAAAAACCAGAGACAGATATTGGGGTTCAAGCAGAAGACCAGAAAAGCAAAGCAGCCAACCAACAGAGAGGCCTTTAAACTCTACCAAATAGTCAGACTGAATGGGCACGATCCTGTCTCCACGAATCCTCAGACTCCACTAGAACTCCAGCGAGTTCCTGCCTCTTCCCATTTACATTCTCCTCTCCACCCAGCCATATTCCTCCTGTTTCCACCTCCGTAGTGCTGGGATTAAAGGTGTGTGACGTGACTCCCAAACACTGGGATTAAAGGTGTGTGACGTGACTCCCAAACACTGGGATTAAAGGTGTAAGCCATTATCACATGGATCTGTTTCTGGGTCAATCTTGTGTAGCCCAAGGGTAGCCTTCATCTCCCAGAGATTCCTCAGCCTTGTCTCTAGAGGTCTGAGATTAAAGGTTTGTGCCACCACTCCCTGGCCTCTAGTGGCTTAGCTTTGCATTCTGATCTTCAGGCAAGCTTTATTTATTAAAATACAAATAAAATTATCAGCACATTTCCTTTTTTTGTCTAAAATAAAAAAGGCTATAACTAATATAAAAATTATATATAAAATACAATAACCATATACAACATATACAGGCAATAAGTACATCAACAATGTCTAGTCCACTAGCATTTGACAAGTTCAGAGAAATCACTCCATATCTATCCTATCTTGGTGAGTCCAAAGTCTTGTACCTAATTTACTTTCTATCACAAAACTTGCTTTCTACATCCGGTAAACAAGGAAAACTATAAAGATCTCGTCTTCAACTCTCTCAGAGACCCAAGAAGGAAATATTATCTGAGTAAGCAGGAAGTGTAAGCAAGCAACTTCCAAAAAATATGAGTAATGACAAAACAGCTGGTTGCCTGGACAGTCACTCATGATTTCTCTGCAATGTTGGGGCATCCATTTTCACCCTATAGGACTAGTAAATATGACAGACTTTTCTGTGAAGCAGGATATTCTGAAGGGCTCCCTTTCTTGTCTTGATGATGTTTGGCAATCAATTTTTTTTTTTGTCTTGCTTGTCCAATTACAACAGCATACTGTCAGCAGTCAAGGAAAGGGCATTTTCTTTCCCAGTGGCTTACTTTTGCCACAAAGAAAATAAACTCCTTGTGGAGTTTCTTTGATGCCCATCATCTTCTCTGAAGTAGATTGCTGCTGCCAGCAGACATGTCTCATTGTCAAAAAAGATAAAAAAGAGTCTGGTATTAAAATATATTAAATGCCATATTCTATAGATCTCTGAAGTGTTTGAAGATGACCTACTTAGACATATTTATATATTATATACATTATATTATATTTATATATGTTTGACCTGAAAACACACCCACTGTGAGTATAATTTAGACTGTAATAGAAGAATAACTACTAACCTGCATTTTCTTATTACTCTAAACAGATGGTAATAATAACTTCCAAGAACTAGAAATTTGCATTACATTGTTAAATAAGCTGTTTAGGTACAATACCATGAACAAGATTAGAAACATATGTATGATGTTTCAACAAAATTAATCTCAAATTTGTATACCATATGCAAAAGTCTAAGGTAAAAAATTTAAAACTAGTAGTTGCTTTTAAAAAGTATAGATTCAATAATCTACCTTTTAGCTTATCATATCTATATTCTCGCTTTTTTCTTTTCAGAGTGGATCCAATAATCTACCATTTTATCCTATCATATCTGTATCCCCCTTTTCTCTTTTCAAATCAAGAATCTTGAATCTTATCTCCTTTGTTTTGATCTTTTCCTGACCATGACCAGTAACAACTTGTAATCAATTGCCCTAAATAATGACAAATATCCATAACCCAATGAAAGACCAAAAGTCTCCTACTCCTTCTCTTGGGAATGTGGGTGTCATGTTCTTATATTTACTTCCTGCTTTCTGGGGGGCAATGGTATCTTTAGGGGATCCTGAAAAGAAAAATCTGGGTTAACTGTCAAGTCATGGGAGAGGGAGCTGTATCATTTGTTGTCCAGTCTCTGCATAATGGGAAAGTGGAGGGTTTGTCTCAAGTCCTGGCTAGAGTAGTCTGTGAGACTGGATCATCTCAGCTAGCCACCTAGAAACTGTTCAGAGCACATCACAGTCCAAAGCTGAATAGGTGGTGTTTTCATAGTCCTGGAGGTGTCGTCGTTGGGGGCCCCATCCTTCTTTTGGAGATTTCAAAGGCCACTGTTAGTGCTCATGGTTCACTGCAGCAAACTGATAGAAACTCAAACCCGAAACCATGTACAGAAAGGTAGAGGAAACCTTTTCCTAGAATTAGTTAGTACTCTATGTGATCATTAATATCATGACAAAAAGTTAAAATATACATATAATAAATATATATTAATCTTATAAAATTTATACCTTAAGAAAAGTCAATAGAAAACCAAAGGATTGTGAGATTAGTGGCAATAAAGTAGTCCTTAAGTATTTGCTTTTCTTTGTCCCATATCAGGTGGCTCTTCTTACACGAAACAGAGATTTTGGATTACTTTAATAAGCATGCTCGAGTTTAGAGAAGAGAGTCCCATTCCAACTCCAGAGTCAGCTTTCATCTTTAATTAAGATGGGATTACAAAAGACCATTTGCATTACATGTCTGTAGAAAATAGCAGAAACAAACATTTGGGAAGACTTATGAAATTTTATACTGTTGGAAATATGATATACTAATAGGCCAATTTACTATTTCTCTAGGGATATTTTCTTCTGGATGATTTGTCCTTTTTCTTCATATACCTCACTTGTGCTCTTCAGATTCCTTAGCTAGATAACTTTATTCTTCTGAAAAGACAGAAACAAAACCCTTCCCCAACCCTAATTTTGGGGAGATTAATATGTGATCAAATAAAAAGCATTTCTTGGTTTTATAGGTTAGTTTAGATTAAACAGTCATACTGTTTGATGAACTATCTCTTCTAATTAAGAGATTATTGATAATATTATATGATCAATATTATCATATTACAAATAATATGGCAATTAATTATTATTATTATCCCTTGTTCAAATAAAATTTTTTATCAATTTTGATGCTACTCATAGCTTTTCTTCTCTTGTGGAAACAAAATCAAAACCCCTTTCCCAATATAACACATGTCCTGGCTTCCATTCTGAGGTCAGTACATCTTTAATGTATCTCGGCTGATTTAATTTTGCAGTTTTTATGCTACCCAACGTCTCTCTGAAGCTGTTGTTCCTTTCTCATTAGCATTTAGAAAATTCAAAGTTAATAAAGTGTTAGGTAATCTATTTCTGGGAGCTTTTATTATCCCTTTCTGTTTATTTAACACATCCTTTAGAGTTTGATCTTTCTATAACTGCCTGCCCTGTAGGATTATTTGGTATACCTGTAATATGCTTTATATTATAATAAGCAAGAAACCATTTCATTTTCTTAGAGACATATGCTGAAGTATGGTCTGTCTTTATTTGTGCAGGTATACCCATGATGGCCATAACTTCTAGCAAATGTGTGATTACTGAATCAGCTTTTCCTGAACTTAAAGCAGTTGCCCATTGAAAACCTGAATAGGTATCAATGGTGTAGTGCACAGATTTTAGTTTTCCAAATTCTACAAAATGGAACACATCCATATGACACATT
The DNA here is from genome assembly GCF_000317375.1 of Microtus ochrogaster. Taxonomy (NCBI): domain Eukaryota; kingdom Metazoa; phylum Chordata; class Mammalia; order Rodentia; family Cricetidae; genus Microtus; species Microtus ochrogaster. Next base: position 67,681,634 of record NC_022020.1, read on the forward strand.
TCATTCTCTTGGCTACACTTCTTCTCAGTCTTCCCCTCTGTGGTTGAGGACACAAAAGGAAAAATGCCACAGACCACCAGCTTCTGAAGCATCCACCCTGAGGCAGAGGCATTTAACACCCATGAAGAACTGACAATGATCACTGGCACAGCTGAGAGGAAAACATATGCAGTGAGCTCTGAGTGCCAGGGTCAAAGTGAATCAGTGCACAATGACCTAACGACATACAGACAACCCAAGCAGCCCATCGTATGATGTCACTGCTACAGACGTGATGCATTCCTGCTCCCCAACATGTAGAAGGAGCTGAGGGCAGGCGTTGCTGCCACCCAGCTCCTGGCCACCTGGCTAGCTTATGCTCTGAAATAACAACACACAAACTGTATTCATATAAACACTGCCTGGCCCATTATATCTAGCCTCTTCTTGGCTAACTCTCATATCTTGCTTAACCCATTTCTAATAATGGGTGTAGCACCACAAGGTGGTGTCTTACCGGGAAAGATTCAGTATGTCTGACCTGGTGGCTGGATCCATTGCGTCTGACCTCACTTCCCTTCTTCCCAGCATTCTGTTCTGTCTACTCCACCCACCTATGTTCTGACCTATCAGGCCAAGCAGTTTTCTTTATTAATTAATCAATGAAACAACAGATATAAAGACTTCTACATCACCAACGCCTTCTCATCAGGGAACTAACCTCAGGATGTGCTCTGCATTTTCCTAAGGCTTTCCCATAGATGATATTAGGACTGGATGAAGAAAACAGTTCTTTGAAAACTGTATATAACAAGGCACCTGAAAAAGCAGAGAAAAAGGTGAAGCACAGCCATGGGGTGAGAGGCTGGGGAAAGGTATCCAGGCACTTGCTGGGCTTTGCGACCTGTAATGCTGACACCGAAGAACACCACTATCAAGTAGCTGAAGTCTCTTCCGGCTTCTTTCACTGCAAAGAAAAATGTTGAAAGGTTACAGGTGTGTCTACAGTACCCTGGCCCCTGGGGACCTGGTTGTTCCTAGCAGGTAGCATGTGGTGGTCAGGCCCAATGGAACATTCTCAGCACCTGATCTCAATGCTCCTGAGCTTTAGTGTTTCAAAAGAATCCTTCATCCAAGCACTAACCAAGCCTAGTCCCGCTTAGCTTCCAAGAGCAGAAGAGAATGGGCTGTTCAGTGTGGCATGACTGTACACTGGCCGAGCAATCCGTGTACTTCTTTCACTGAGTAGCATAATGTTGATACTGTTTCCTTTCTAGTGGCATAAAACCCTTATCAGTCTCCAGAGTGAGAATGGCCACAGATAGGCAACATGGACAGAAGTCTACCCTGTCCGGATCAAGGTTCAATCAACCCGAAGACAAGGGAACAGAGGGATCCAAATGGAAGCAACTCTTCACAGTACTACCTCACAGGTCCCCACCGACTGGTGCATAAAGTTAGTGAATGGAAATTGGAATTGGAAGGTAGTTGGCCAGGATGGTCTATAAATCAAATAAACCTACAGAGACTGTTCTTATTTTTCTGTACTAAGTAAGAACATGTGGGGAGCTAAAGATAATTAATCAAGATATATTATGTATATAGACACACATTATTTACATAAGTGCATGTTATGTGTGAAAAGCTACATCATCGCAGTGTACTTTTTCACAGATGCTGAGGACATTTACATCTTTGGTACACTTATAGGTTAGTATAGTCAAATTAGGAACCCAGTTTTCTCTGACTTCAGTCCTTAAAAAATGAGGAAATCAAAAAATTAACAGGTGGTATTTTTCCTGCATTTTTCCCCATATGTACAGTAAAATAGTATAATAAAACCACTCATTTAAAGGTAGTATTTACTGTAATGTATTTGGGTTTTAGTACTGGTTGTTAACCTGAACTGTGTTCAGGCGGCCGGAGAGATGGCTCAGAGGTTGAGAGTATTTGCTGCTCTTTCCGACAACTGTAGTTCAGTTCCCAGCACCCACATCTGGTGGCTCACACTTGCCTGTAACTCCAGGTTCAGAGGATCTGACAACCTTTCCTGGCTTCCATGTTTGCCTACATTAATGTACACACACACACACACACACACACACACACACACACACACACACTAAAAGAAAACCTTTAAAAAAAAAAGAAAAGAAAATAGAAATATTGCATCTTTCCAGGCAGTGGTGGCACATGCCTTTAATTCCAGCACTCGGGAGGCAGGCGAATCTCTGTGAGGTCAAGGCCAGCCTGGTCTACATGAGTTCCAGGTCAGCTCCAAAGATACAGAGAAACCCTGTCTTGAAAAAAAAAAAAAAAAGAAAACTAGAGAAAAAGATATATTGCATTGCATCTACTAAAATTTATATAATTCATGGGATTGATCTCAACAGTAATTGCTTCGCAAACCCCATCTCTTTACTAGGTTCAGTGGCTGAAGTCTGCAATGACAATCTCTATTCCATTACCCATAATGTCATAAACTACATGTCAACAGACACCACCATGCAAGGCCCCAAGTTGGCAGTACAACAGTTAGACTAAGACATAACCATAATTGTTCTTGCTTTCTAAATCAGGTCATTGGCCTGAACAACCCAGAATCCTGTTCCTCCCTACACTCAGTCCTGACAGGAAATTTCTAATCCAAGCACCAAGAGCTCTGTAATATCGACTGTGAGTAAAGCTGTGATTATTACACACATCTGCTAAGTTCTAAAAATTCCTGTTAAATATTACATTGTAACTTTCTTCATTCTTCTGACTTTTTGACTCAATATTCTCACACAAGACCCTCATTCCTTGTGTTTATGAAGTCCTCTGTCTCTGTTACTGAATGACAAAACACTTTGATTGACAATAATCTCTTCCTATTTATGCACACACTTATTATTCACAATGTAATAACTATACCAAATACAAGATCAATTTTCAAAACAAAGTTGTGAAAACTGCGGGTCGACACTGGTTGTAAACTATATGTTTAACAGTTCTTTTTAATTATTTTAATCTGGATAATTCCCCTATCCCATCTTTAAACGTGAACTAGGCATGAAATGGTATTTGGCAGGTTAGCTGGAGAGGCAGATCTTCACTGAAGTAGTATCAATCTGTATGTATGTATGTATGTATGTACGTACGTACGTATACACTCTATTTACCTTTCTGAGACATTGAGAGGCCGGTTTCCCCTCTCTGATTTCTGTGAACAGACACTTGCTTGCTGCTGTCCTCTTTTGCTTTCTGGGGGTCTGGTCCTTGGGTACAGAAGGTTTTCCTGGTGAACCCAAGCTCGGTTCTAGGATGCACTGTTTTCTTCTGCTCGAACAGCCCCCACCTCAAAGGCTGAGTCTTCAAGCAAGCTTTCGTGTGCACAAAGTGTGGCAGCAACTGCCCGCCCAAACACCCGGGCAGCTTCTCCATATGCTGCACAACTCGTAGAAAAGCACAAAGCATGTTCACAAAAACCGCGGGGCTTCGGGACGGCAACTTCTAAAGCTTAGTAATCCACACACTCAACTGAACGAGACATGAAATCCAGTCATACACATTCCGCAGTGTGTTAGGCGGATATCAAGATGAAAAATCTCCGAGAGGTTACGCACGCCTTTCTGTCCTTTTTTTTTTTTTCCTCTCTGGAATTAAAACGCCCTATTTACCTTACTATTGACATTCACATCTTGCCCGCCATGCTTTCGCAAAGTAGCTTGGGAAGCCCCATGAGCCCTGGGAATCGCAGTTTAAGGACTTCACTTTTTCCTGTGTAACCAGAGAAGGGAAAGCAGGAGGGACTACATCTCCCACAATGCACGGAGAAAGCCGCAGTCCAGGAGGTACTCCCAGACGCCTCTGCGCGGATGCCTGTGCTTGCACTCAGTGTCCTTATGGCAGGCAGAGGGATGTTAATGGCTGCTTGTTTTCATCTGGAACTTGCAGATTCCGACGGGTTGTGAATTGAGTCTTCTCATGGCCTCTCTACAGAGGACTGTTAACTGAGAAGTCCGTGTCATGGGTTTGCCATAATTATGAGAAAGGGACAATTTCAGCATGTCCGTTTCCTCTAGAAATCAGCTGACAAACGTAGGTGAACAGGGCCACAGGCCAATGGCCCCGCGCTGTGACCGGCGAACTCTCATCGGCATTGACGGGGTCGGCAAAGCGCCGACCCGGAAGCGCCCGGACGCCGGAAGCAAAAGCGGAGCTGTCCACGGGGAAACTAGACCCACGTCCGCGCGAGCCTGGCCGCTCTCGTGCGCATGCGCGAGGGGCGGTGCCTCACGTCGGCACCGTGTCTCCATGGCGACCGGACGCGGCCGAATGCCGCGGTCTGGACGTTTCGGACCTCAGGCGCCGCGCGGGTCCCTGCCTGGTGATGGCTCTGCCCGGGACAGCGCGGGGGCGGCCGCGGGGCGTTCCGCGTACAGGTGATGCTCGGGGCACGTGGGTGGTTCTCCCTTCGGAATCCCATCCCGCTGCTCTTTCCAGAATATTTTCATTGGTCCCATTCTGGCATGTGACTGCTGTTTCTTGTTTTAATTTTTTTAACGCGGGAAACAGTAAGAACGACAAAAGGAAACCTCTCCATCTTGGAAACCTAGGGTACCTCAAGTTAGGACACAAGTAGCGGTGCTTTCTAAGGAGGTAACAGGTATTACTAAGCCTTCCATCCGTTCATTGGTTTGCCCCGTGGTTAGGCTCTATGGTGACTTCCAACAGCTGGAAGCCTGGGGCAGCGCACGTGCGAAGACAGGTGAAGACCAGCGTTTTATAGATTTCAGAATGAGAATCAGCTTTTTCTATGGCCCTGTAACATGGAGTAGAATGGATCCATCGAAACCCAGTGCTAAGGAGGTGTTTCTTGCCATCGGGACGGTCTCGAGGCTTTCCTTGGCGTTTTTGTGCACCTCTCCTACCAAGCCAAGAGGTTTTCTAGACGGCCACATCTTGTTATGCAGCCCTGTTGTAGTTTGCTGCGTTTCTAGTAAGTGTACGAGCCTGCACAATGACTGTTCTGTCCTCAAGGTTGGTTTTCTCAAGGCGTGCCTCTAAACCAAAGGATGTTCCTCTCTCATAGTGAGAGAGAACAGTATTAACACATGGGGGAAAGGTTCTGAAATCTTTATTCACCCAAATAAGTACCTTAGTTAACTTGCTTCCTTATGGGCTGTTTCTAGCACTGTACCGTCACTCCAGTTAGATCACTGGGGAAGGATGATCTAAGAATTTGCTTTTCTTCTGAGACAGGATCTCTCTGTGTAGCCCTAGCTGTCCTGACTCACTGAGAGCCACCTGCCTCCACCTCCCAAGTGCTGGGATTAGAAGTGTGTGCCCCCATGCCTGGCAAGTATTTACATCTTGAGGATTTTCATTTTATTCCTGAGGCTTCTTAATGTATAGATGCAGCAGTTGAGTGCATGCATCTGAAGCACCCAGGTATCCTGTGTAGGCACAAATAACCTGCCAATGGGTTATGTCAACTACTTAGGTCCCTTGACCCCAACCCCAGGACCCTGTCCTTTGTCCTTCCTATGTCCCTATATCTACCATTTCAGAAAGATGGTGTTGTTATAATAGTTCTTGAATGAGTTTTCAAGATGCTGGACAAATCAGGTTTGTGACAGAATGGTGACATTGTTTGCAAAAAGATGAGAAAGACTGGCCTTTAAGATGGAAGGTTGAAGTTTAAGTTAATTTTTTTTCTATTCCTCAATTTACTCTTTACATAGTGGTCTGCATGGGTGGGCAGGAAGAATGTTGTCAGAGTCTTTGATTTCTTTTTAAGCCGGGTGAGCCTTCTGATAGATCCATTTAAATAAAGTACCTCTCATGGTGTGGAACCTGCTCCCTCTCAACCTGTGAATTTGACTATGCTTTGAGAAGGCAGTTATTAGCCCTGTTGTGGTGCACGCCTTTAATCCCAACACTGCTTCCCAGGCAGAAGCAGCTGGATCTCCAAGTTCAAGATCAGCGTGGTCTACAGAGTGAGTTCCAGGATAGCCACGGCTACAACAAGAATTAACATTTATAAATATTATGTACTGTAAGAAATACAACAGAATGCATGTCAAGTTTAGTTAATTTATATCTAGTCTGACTTATTTCACACTAACAAATACAATTTAAAATTATTTTTACAAATGTCTTGCACTTTTCTAAGCTCTCAGGAAAAATGTTCGCATGAGATGTATTTATTGCTAATCCATTGTCATTCTCTTCTCTGACCTTTTCTTTGTGCACTTGAAAAATGCTTCCAAACTAAACAGTGGGTTTGACATAGAGCTGCTTGAAGAATGTGTTCAGTTCACCGATTGTTTAGTGGACTGGGCCATTTAGAATGCCAAGTCATTTTCAGGAAGAAATGGAGTTGTGCTTTTCAATCATGCCAAAATTAAATTGATAAATATTTGAAATGGTAAAAAGAACTCCAAAATGGTTGTCAGGAGAATCTTGGGAATCTAGTCGGAGACTTGGTTGTCTTTTCTATGAAACGAAAGGAAGGGATCTTTTTTGAGTTTGGGTTTTTTTTTTTTTTTTTTTTTTTAGAAAGGGTGTGTCTGTACGGATCGTGCCTGCCGTGCACTCACAGGGACTCACCTTTCTCTGCCTCCGGAGTGCCACGATTAAAGGATTGCACCAATGTTCAGCAAGGGGGTCTTTTTTAAAGGCAGATAGAAGAAAGCCATTAGAAAGGAGCTGCACTGTTTTAAGAAAAGTATTAAAAACCATGTCTGTAATAAAATACTCTTGCTTTTCTTATAAATATAGGATGCAGTAAGTTTTAAAGCATTTAATACATTCCTTTGTACAGAATATGCCATTAAGATGTATCTGAAAAATAAACTGGTAAATAAGCTGTAGTAAATGCTTTAGTCAAAGACAGGCATATCTGTTTGGTATCAGATTAGGGAAAAGCCTTTGGTACCTTTTTCTTTTCTCAATAACTGGTGCCAGGAAGTACCTACCTGCCTAATCATTACTTAATTGTTTAGGGAGAGTGAACAGCTTGATTGTGAGGATGCCATAATACACATTAACTACAGGTTTTGCACACACACTCAGAAAAGAGATAACAGTTCATTTCATGAGGTTTGCTCAGCAAGTGAATTTAGCCTTGGTGCTCTGAGCTGGACATTTTTTGGGAGAACTATTGGGAGAGCACATTTTCTTGAGTTAAAGCATATTTCCAGAAATGGAATTCTGACTTTAAAAAATGTGTTTAGATGTTAATCCAAATGTGTCTTGGGAACCAGGTTGGTCCTGAAGGTGATTAGGCATTGGTGAATGAGAAATGGGTAATATGTACTCTATATTGTACCTTAAATAGCACGCAGGGTGTGGGGGTGTATCAGCAACTGATGTGTGTATGCTGTACATTGCTCAAAGAAGTAGCTTTTAGGGATTTCCAAGAAAAATGAAATATTCACTAAGAGCACTCAGCGGGGCTACTTCCTAAAAATGGGATCTGTGGACTGTGACTTCCTGTTGTTTCAGATCTCCTCCAGTCTGCTGGCGAGCATCAGTTGAGGACTTACCCAATTCAGACTTGTTTTAGGAACTTTGAAAGACTATATTTATGTCATCATATCTAAAAAGCTTTCAATTATAAGATGCATTGTTTTATGTATCTCTAAAAAGATAGCCAATTAAAATATAATTTATTGACTATAAGGTGTTAAAATGTGGGAAACTTTAGTATAGAGGGACGTCTCTGCCTAACTAAAGATAGTTAAACCAAAGGTTAGCTAAAGGATAGTCAATACTATCCTTAGAAACTGCTTTGAAGATCAACAAAGTCTTAGGTTGCCTTGACAGATCTAGCTCACAGGTAGGAAGTTATGAAAAATCTATGGATTCTACCTTCAGTAGGTTTCTGTTATATTATTGAAAGTGGCCTCTGGATATATCTGTTTTAGATAGATTTAATTGTCTGCTTGGCACAGCCCAAAACCACCTGAGAAGGGAATCTTAGATTGGCCTCAGGGCATGGCTGTGAGTGATTGTGCTGATTGTTAACAATGGAGAAGAGCCAGCCCACTGTGGGCATCACCATTCACTGGGCACATATGGTCCTGATTGTTAATGGCTGGAGGAGAGCCAGCCCACTGTGGGCATCACCACTCACTGGACACATGCAGTCCTGGGGTGTAAAAGCCAGTTAAGCTGAGCTTGTGAGTGAGCACCCAGCCTCAGTGCCCATGGGTTGTGCTTCTCAAGCTCCTCTAGGTTCCTGGTCGTACTGATGGACTATAGCCTGTAACGTGCCTTTTTCTCCCCTAAATTGTTTCCGGGTTAGAGCATTTGTGAAATGAAACAGGCCAGCATGTTTCTCCTTTTCCCTTCGTTCCCCTCCATCCATTCGGGGATGCCCCGGTGATGGGCTGGCCGTCTGTAATGAGCACCAGTACTGCACTGTAAAGTGCAGATTTTAGCTTTATTAACCTACCACACACTTGATTTGGACCCCTCCCTTCCGTTCCCCTCCATTCTTTTCTCCCCTTTCCCCCTTTTTATTTTCAGAGGTGAAGTTTTGCATTGAATAATCTTTGGAGTCTATTGATCCTTCAGAATTTTGCAAAGGGGAGCAGATAACTCACCTCATTTGGTAATTATTATATAACTTGAGTTTCTCACTTTTACTTTCAGAAAGGGTTTTGGAGTTAAGTTTGCTAGAGGCTCACCTGTGGTAAGGCAGTGTACCAGACATGGCCAGCACAATGAGAAGTCCTCCTCCATCTCTTTTGTATCCCTGGACAGGTACGTAGCCTGCTTCTCGTGGGGCAGTGGGCTTTAAGCATGGGGTTTTTAGAGAAAATTATAGTGCAGCATATACCAAGTTGCTATTTTGAGCTTTCTAAGAATAGAATTGTGTAGGAAGAATGTACAACACAGAGTTTGACATGAGTCATGAGCCTGTCACCATTATCCTTATTAGACTAGTTAATGAAACTAAACTTCTAAAGGTGACAGGTACACTGAATTTTCCTTCTATTAAATTGTTCTTCTTAATTATTCACTTCTTGGTAGATAAGAACCGGTGGAAAGCCAAAAGAAGATTATGTTTTTTTCTGAAGTTGTACAGCCTATGGAATTTTTTTTTTTTTTTTAGATCAGTGGTTTGGAACTCTTTGTCACTGTGAGATTTATACTGTGACCATTGGAATCAAAATTCATTCAATCTTTTAAAAGAATTGTGAACTGGTATTAACATGCCTATAGATGTGTTGCAATACCATGGTGGGATACATTGATGTAATTAGCATCCCTTGGAGCCCTGTAATGTTGGTATTTTCATGGAGAGACATTCAGGATACAAAGCCTGAAGACTCTGTGTATTGCAAAAACAATTCACAATTGGACATTTAATACTGTATCATAACACCTTCATGATAGAGTCATTGAACCAAAGTGGCTGACATACTGAAAAAGTCAGTTCTCTGTGTCTATGCTCTCCTCATTGGTCTATGCAATGAGAACTGTAGTAACCAGAAAATTACAAACAAGAAATTAATCGAGGATGAGAGAAGAGTTTGCCTATTAAACAGATGAGTATGATAGCAGCCCTCTCTTTACAGATGCATAGCCAGTTGTATTCTGGGTAATTTGTAGATTCAGTATCTGCTATCTTGTTTAATTTTCTCCCTCCTCTCTCAGAATGCCCTCTGAAGTCTTGCTGAATATATTTTCCTACTTGGATGCTGTGAGCTTGCTGGGCACTGGATGTGTGAACAGACGCTTTTATCATTTGGCCAGTGACAAGTAAGGAGACTACTATGTCTGTCTGTTCTGTGTGATAATAGAAGTCACGAAAATTAGTAGACAGCCATTTGCTAAAAATTAAGAGAATTAATTTTAATCCTATTTTAGACAATCATGTGTCTAATGCTACATGTAGTCATGTATTTCCAAACATTTGCATTTCTGAGTCCTCTCATCCATTCACAGATCTTTTCACCTAGTTCTTGGGCAGATGGTGTGCTCTACTGGCAGTCATACAGATCATAGAAAAAGAAGTGTGTGTGTGGGCTTTTAAATTGACATAGCTTTTCCTCCAATATCTGCCAGTCAAATGGACTTGATACATGGAAAGAGTGAGAGAGGGTAAGAGAGAGACACAGCATGTGGAGGCTTGGGAACCAGGGAGACTCCTCAGTTAGACTCTTGGGCATCTATGAATAAAGAGGAGTCACTGCTTCTACTTTTCTTTGTGAGCTTGGCCTGTACCTAGAATTTTCTCTTGTACAGAGAGAGATGGAGTGCCCCTAATATCTACTGAGCATTTTGTTCCCACGTTTTGGCTTTTTAGGGTTCTCTCTTACTCAGCATCAAAGACCATGCACATATTGACTCCATATAGACCCTGCAGGAATGTAGTTGTTCGCTGTGGAAGGTAAAGGTGTGGGGAATGACAGATAGGGTGCAGGGTTTTCTATTCTGGAGCATGGCAGGCAGGGAACATTCTCTATGGTGGTTCTCAGACTCTAGTCCATGCGAGAAGATGCACAGTCAGCTGGGAAAATGTAAGACTTTGGGTTCCTAACTCTGTATCTGTGAAGATTATGGCTCAGTGCTTTGAATTGTGATTTAGTGGTTTGGAATCCATATGTTTTTACAGTTTCTTCAGGTCATAGTAATGAATAATCTAGTTCTGAAATGACTAGTCTCATATATCTTTGATGCTTTGGTGTTTGCCCTTTAAGTGAGGAAACATAGTAAACCCTCTGTTCTCACGAAGGTTGTCCTCCACAGTTCTCACTCTGCCACGGGAACGTGCACCTGCTCTAATTGAGGAGGGAGGGTCTTGTCTTTTCATTTAAAAAGATACAAGAAATTCTTATGCGACAGGATACATGCTTCATCTACATCAACTACTAGATGGCATTTGACAATAATTTTGGAATGAATATAGATAATTTTCGAATCATTAAAATGTATGTGTATTCATGCATATTTGAATATACCAGTCTTGGCTGCAATTATATGATCTGCTGTACAGTGGGGGTGAAAACAGTAGCTACCTCTTGTATTTATTGGGAGGAGTAGATGAGTTAATGTGTGTGAATTACTTAAGTAACAATTGACATGTGTGCTCAGGAAAGCTTAACAAACACTTAATAAAGTTACATTTTAGTTACTTTCACTATTTTACTTTTGAAATTGGGGCAGGCATGTTCATTGTTAAAATTTAAAGATAGGAAGCAGAATTAATGTAGACTATGTTTACTCATTGTTTTGCAAGTGTGTACAGAGCTCACACACGTACATACCCACAGTAAGACCAGATTCACCCTTATGTGCACCTGTGACTTTCCTGTGATTGAACCCCTCTTCAGTCATCTAGCAGAAAGACAACATTTGATGATCCCAAGTAACATGGAATTCTTAATTTAAACTTGACTCTGGAAATAGGATTTTCCCTTTTTTATGTGCTTTTGGGGATAGTGGATCTAAAACATGTCATTTCAGACTGTGGTCCACTGTACACACGTAGACAGGCAAATTCTTCATTGAATTGGTCTAATTGAAATGAAAAGTTACTGTGCATCTCTAATGTAATATATTGTTACAGGTACTCTACAGTGCCTCCACATTCTATCCTTTATCCCTTTCTTCCAGTCTTATTTGGAGAAGAATCTACTCAGCTGCATTTGCATCCAAAAGATCCCACTGGAAAGTTCATTCAGTGGAGGAGACAGCCACATGCGTGAGCTTACTGTCAATTGAGGATAAAGAAGGCGGATACTGGAAGAAAGAGTATATTACAAAGCAAATCTCATCTGTTAAAGAAGCACTAACCCAAATTGCCAAACCTGTTAACTCCTACACAGGTCTTCCTACAAAATTCAAAGAGGTCCTCAGGTGTGTAGGCTGCTCTTGGATGCTTCACTGGCTCCTGGACAGAACCACAGGATGGTCCAGGTTCTAACCCAGTGTTGTCATATCCAGGTGTTTTAGACATACAGTGGATGTGCAAGGTTCTTACTTAGTTTGCAGGCTGAAGGATTGAAACTAGGGCCTTCCATGTGCTGGGGAAGTGGATATCATGAACTACACT
>NC_022020.1:67693821-67698041 GCF_000317375.1 Microtus ochrogaster
CGTGTGCTGGGGAAGTGGATATTATGAGCTACATTCCTAGACTAGGTGAGCAGTTTATATTAGAGGGTGTTGTCTCTGATCTTGTGTGTGTGTGTGTAAAATTTATGAGACATTTTGGTATTTCCTTACATTTTTATAAACAGAAGAAACAGCCTCATGATGTTGAGTAGGTGTTGAAGATGCCCTTCCATTGTCTGAACTGCTAGTCATGGAACAGGGATTATTTGCTGGAGGAAAGAAAGGTTCAGAAGGTGCTTTGGGTGAAATATGTCAGAAGTGTGCCAAGGATTTTGACTTTTGTCTTTAAGGAAGTAGATATTATGGAAATACATATCAAGTATGTGTGTGTTTGTTGATACAGAGTTCTTTCTTTGAAAGCACTTCAAGCTATCATTTCTTTCTCTAGAGTATTTGGCCTACGTTTTGTAATTATATTAAGAGAGAAAAGTGGAAAAGAACACATCATGCAACATGTTGATGTTTCCTTCAATGATACATCTGTCACTGTTGTGTGGTATGGCAAAAACTGGCCGAAGCTTGCCATGCTGTCCACCCTGGATTTGTGTGGTATGACTCCAGTTTTTGCAGATCGGCATAAAACCTTCGACCCATATGGGTAAGTACTAATTCATCAGCACATTGACAAGGACTCCTGGTACCTAAATATTGGCATTTCTTTGTAATCAAAAAATACCACTCATGTATTTTCATTCACTTGTGTGTCAGAGGCCTTCCTGTCATTGCTATGAACAGAAGACACTGGGCTTGTCACATTAGGTCTAAATTAAAATTTCTTGAATCTTATAATAGTAAAATGATGGTCTAGTTTTAAAATAGTTCTATTATTTTATAGTTTGTTAGAAAATGTGTGGCTTTTCTGCATTTTCACTTTTAACTGTTTTAACAATATAAGATTAGCTTATTCTTCAGTAATTATATACTAATTTTGTTTAAGTACTTTATAAATACAATTATCACTTATTTTGTGTGATTTTTCTCTTGAATTTATTAGATGTGTGGCCATGTGTACCTGACTCCGCCTCTGCCTTCTCACCCGTACATTGATATGATGCTGATGGCTGTTAGGTGAAGATCAGGAGACTTAGTTGTGAAGTCCATAGGTCCTGCTGTGGGATGGCTTTGTGCTGAGCGCTCGTGCAGTAGAAGGCTCACTCCTGCTCACAGCACAAGCCACCTCCATAGTGACCATGGTCTTGTAGAACTGGACTGTGGAGCTGTAGATCCTTATGTCCCCAGCAGGCTAATAATTTCTATATCCGACCTGTTGCAGCGTGTAGTAGCGATGCCTTCTCCATGGTTGTGCTGCTGCCTGTCCCACCTCTTTGACTCTGCAGCAGCGTCTTCTATGGTGATTTTTCTTACCGTCTTTGCTTACTGTGGTTCTTATGGCTCCCTCTCATCTCTGTCCCTATGAGAAGAGACAATGTTAAATTAATATCATGGTTTCCCTGCAGTGGGCCTGCTGTTGGCTCCTCTGTAGTGCCAGCTCTGTGGCTGCTTAGTGATCCTACTCAGACCTCTCATTGCTACCCATGCTTGCTGTGTTCTGAAACCATTATCAGTGTAAAAACATGGATTATTTTCCTAATTAGATTACTAGATATGTTTTGACAATGCAGTTACTTTTTTAAGTGATATTTTTATCTGGATAAATCTGAAATTTGTATGATGAACTTCAAGTTTTCCTGATATAGTAGGTAAGTCATATACAGTCTGAAATCATGTTTGCAGTCGGAATCCACACAATGCACTGTTGTGATTGGATGGTTTTACTTAGTGTATCGTGGATTTTTGTTTGTAGGCACTGATACAAATTAGTTAACATTAGTTAAAATGACCTTGAAAGACTATGGATTGCAGATCATGTTATGTTGAATTATAGAACTCACTTAAAAGTATAGTGTTCCCAGAAATTGCCACCAAGGTCAGGAATACTAGTTACTGCATAGCAATGAATGGTAAAATTCATTGGGGCAAGTTAATCGAATGTAATTTATTTCCATTTAAACTCTATGGGCCAGCCTTTGATTGGCAATGGTAAGCAGAGCTGAAAGTGTGTCCCACGGATCTGCTTTGATAGGCCCCTCTCTACAGTTTGTAGGCCAGTGCGTTCATCATGAAGGAGAACAGATCTTTGTCTGTGTCTTTGCACCTTTACTTAAGCTTGCGTTTGTTCTGCTGTGCAGTGTTTCTGGGAATATCACAAGTGCTCGTGGGGCCGTGTTCAGATCTTTGCCCTGTAGCCCAGACCTTTCTAGATGAGCTCTCCACTGTCAGTTCTCAGTCCCTGTGCCTGTGCCCTCCAAGGTTGTGAGAATGGTGCTCTAATGAATGTTCTCCAAGGCCTCAGTGGCCATGACTGACTTGTAAAGCTCAGGTGAATGAGGACTTAGTTTAATATTTTCATAGCCATCCTTAGAGTGTTTCCCAGCTGTTTTATGTTGAAGGTGAGGGAAGAGGCTTCCTGCCATCTCTACCTAGCTGCCACTTTCTGTCTTGACTGTGGCAGCAGCGATGGCTGCTGGCTATTGAGCACCTGTTCAGTGTGCTGTGCCGTCATGGTCATGGCATTCTTTCTCTGGACTGTCCGGCCTTCCCTCTGAGCAGCTGTTGTCACATGGTGGGACCTAGTCTGTGGTGTTGTAAAGTCATTGTTAGCTGGAGCTAAGGTTCCCCTGGGTTTTCTTGAACTTCTACTTGTGTCACTGGTCTTGTGTTCGTCATCCTCCAGGCATATTCTTCATGTGCTGAGTCTGTTTTAGTTCATATGTCACAAGTCTCATCAGCCAGTTCTGCCACCTACTTACTGTTTTCAGTGTAAAAATGCCTTATGAACACAGTGCTAGAATCCTGTCCCGTGAGAGCTGCAGTTGGCTTTGTTGCCATGCAGCCCGCCTCTGTTTGAAACAGTGCCATGGGTGACCCAGCTTTGTTTTGCTCGATATCTGTGTTGATACCTGCTGTCTTGAGTACCTGGTGCTGAGTCAATTCCAGATGCTGTGTTCAGGACCTTGGGGACTTTGGCCTAATGCTCTGGCTCTGTTGCTTGACCATTGAGGTCTCAGCTCCTTTTCAGCTTCCTGAGCTGTATGTTGTTGTCTGCCTTGCACTGTATTTGTAGATGGTGTTAAGTCTTAACGTGGAACATACTGAAAGCGTCTCCCACATACCTGAGTATTTACTCTTGGACTAAGACTGATAATTCTGTGCGACTCTCTCATGAAAACACTCATGATTTCAGCTTACATTCCTGTTCTCATATGCCAGTTTTCACTGTTTCTCAGTTCTACCTTATAAAAACTTTGGAAAAAAGGCACATCTGCTCTCAGAGGAAGAGTGAGGGAAAGAAAGACATAGTAGGGTGAGAAACTTGGTGTATTTGCCTCTCAGTTGTACAAGGCTCTATAATTCTGTCACTTGGTTTGAGCATGTCACTGTGTATAAATTGCTCTTCAAAAGCATTTTTAGTTACATGAATAAGACTTGACAAAAAGACATATTGGAATGTTCACAATCTCTCTTCTTTCTTGGCATGGTGTTTCAAGGCCACGGTGGCTGTCTTTAATTGCAAAGTATGATCTGGATCATTTAAGGGAGCCTACCATCTTTGGCTGTGACAAACTTGTCCGGATATTCTGTCTAAATCCTGGCCTCCTGGTGGGGCTATGGCAGGTAAGATGGAGTTCATGCACAAACTGTGCCATGTCCCTTGACAGTCCTACGTTTGCACACTGTTATGTAAGATGCAGTTCATGCATGGACGCTGTCCTGTCCCTTGACAGTTGCATGTTTGCACACTGTTATGTAAGATGGAGTTCATGCATGGACTCTGTCATGTCCCTTGACAGTTGCATGTTTGCACACTGTTATGTAAGATGGAGTTCATGCATGGACTCTGTCGTGTCCCTTGACAGTTGCATGTTTGCACACTGTTATATGTGAGACTGAATGTAGATGTGGAAGCATTCAGTGCTTATTGAATGATGGGCACCTCCTCTGTCTTCCTGTTTCTACTGACAGTTATTTCTTTAACTTTAGGGCACTTCCCCTCTACCTCTCCTAGTAAGTCTATGTTCCACTCTCAAGTCTTTCTTTGCCAAAGTTTCTTGATAGTACATGCATGCCCAACATGGAGGTCTCTAAGATCTTGATAGTACATGCATGCCCAACATGGAGGTCTCTAAGATCTTGATAGTACA
>NC_022020.1:67698141-67723129 GCF_000317375.1 Microtus ochrogaster
GTACATGCATGCCCAACATGGAGGTCTCTAAGATCTTGATAGTACATGCATGCCCAACATGGAGGTCTCTAAGATCTTGATAGTACATGCATGCCGAACATGGAGGTCCCTAAGATCTTTCTGACTTGTGGATGTGACATGGGACACACTCTGCCTTCAGGGTTAAATATCTGAGAAGTTGTTCTTTCAGGTTGTGTGCTCTGTTTCACCAGGCCAGGCTGAGTTCTGATCCTTTAGAGTTTTCGTTTTATTCTTTAAATTTTATTTTTATTTTGTTTTTTTGAGACAGGGTTTCTCTGTGTAACAGCCCTAGCTATTTTGGAGCTAGCTCTGTAGACCAGGCTGGCCTCGAACTCACAGATCTGCCTGCCTCCCTAGTGCTGGGATTAAAGGCCTGTGCCACCAGCGCCTGATTTTTTTGTGGAATTTTATCACTTCCCCCTTTTGCCCCTCCTTGTATCCACTCACAGGTCTCTTTCCTCTAACTCCTTTCATGCTCCTCCCACTCTCAAACTGATAGCCTCCTTATATTATTACATACACATGTATCAGTATGTATGCAGAAATATATGAATACAACCTGCTGAGTTT
The DNA here is from genome assembly GCF_000317375.1 of Microtus ochrogaster. Lineage (NCBI taxonomy): Eukaryota > Metazoa > Chordata > Mammalia > Rodentia > Cricetidae > Microtus > Microtus ochrogaster. The sequence goes on from NC_022020.1 coordinate 67,698,733, forward strand.
ATTTTTGTTGTTTGTGTATATAGTTTTAGAACTTGCTATTGGAGAACCAACTAGGGAGCTCAGTCCTGGGAAAAGCTATAATTCTCTGTCTCTCAGCTCTCATTCTTTGCCTGTAGTTCTGTCTAGACGTGGGACTGTGTGACAATTTCCTTTTTCTATGTCAGCCTGCCTATTGGTTGTGCTATTGTTTAGGTCTTGTTTATGCACTCATTTCTGAGACGGACTGTCTGACAACAAACTTACTGATGTTTTGACCATCCAGAATCTTGGTTGGGACTCTTGGGTAATTCCAGGATGTATCAAGTTGACAGCTGAAGCTAACTAGGAGAAACTGTCCAGTAATGCCCAGTTTATGAAATTTACCAGACATCTGCTGGGTCTTATCAGATTGTCTTGATTTTTGAAAATAGTTTGAAATAGCTTGAAATCATCTCTCTCTTTTGTTCACACACAAGTATATGTATCTATGTATATATGTATATGAGTATATTAATATATATTACTTATGTATACAAATAAATAGCATGGAAATCATTGTGTATAATAGGGCACTTTGCTATTGCACAAGTGTAGAATGTTAATTCTTTTGGGACTACGTGTTCTGGCAATTGAGTGAATCATGGTCCAGCTCTTGGTATTGTGTGCAAGTCTTATAGTGACACTTTATTGGCAATAATAATGTATACATCTTCAAGATGATAAGGTGTGATTTTCACAGTGAACTTGTGAAAAATTAAAATACTTCTATTGAAAACTATGCTCTTTTAAATTACCTTTTCAGAAGGACGCAGAACTGGCTTTTGTCATGGCAAATCTTCATTTTCATCACCTTGTGGAGAGAAGCACATTAGGCTCAGCCACTCTGTATGTATCTGTATATGGGTGAATTGGATTCTCATAAGGTTCGAAGTCAGTTCCCTCTTAATAGTCTTAGGATAGCTGTAAAAGTATTCTGTATTCAGTAGCCTCAAGACATCAGACGTGACTGATCACTTAGCCATTGCTAAGATAATTGTATTATTTATGGACATGTATCTACTCAGTTTGTTCCAGTTTAAGGACTGTATACCTGGTAGGGTATTACTTAGAGGGGCAGAAGTGCTTTGCTCTGATAGCATGCTACCATCCTCCCTCAGGTTCTCATATTTAATAATCTAAAGTTTTGAACTTGGAAAATGTCCAGACCTTTGGCCCTCTGGTTGACTCTGGTCTGTTCTGTGGGTGTCTTCTAATATATCAGCCTGCTGTTAGGTGGAGAACAATCTTTTTTGTCTCCCTGCAGCTTTCCCCTTGCCCCCTCCTTACTCAGTTTTTAAGTAAAGCTCCTGGATGCTTTTAAGTGTGCTGCCTTCCATGGTGAGGTTTTTCTTATTGAAACAATTGGTTGGTTTTAGCTTGCGTCTTAGCCTGATTCCTTGGCCTGTAGGTCTGTGTTGGTGCCCCTGTCTTTGGTCACTGAGAAGACCGAGGGCATGGTGGCCTTTGTAGAACTGCTGTTCTAGGGCGGATCTCAATCACAGTCACTGTGCTGGTCTGGTGGCTGCCCACGGAACTCTATATCTGTGCCAGTTTTTGTTAGAAGCTGATGAGAACATGGAACAGTTCCTTTGAGTTCACAGAATGACGGTTATTAGGTTCCTATAGCGTGTCATTGGTGGGAGTAGTGTTTTGAATAGATAATAATTTTTAGGAGTGTTTTACAACCAAGTATTTTGTCTGTGATGTTGACAGATTTGTGTGTGTGTTGATTTGTTTTTCAGTCCCTATGTGTCGCCTCAGCATCATGGTCCCTTTTTGGATGACAGCCCAGAATATGGACTGCAAGGCTATCAGCTCCACATTGACATGCACGGCGGTGGGACTTTCTACCTGTGTAGTACACTTTATGCACTCTTCTCCAGCAAAGGTGAAATTATCGTTTCTGAGATTGATGGGTTGTAGGGGAGAGAGAGGAATCACCCTTCTAGCTGGCCCTTTATAGTCTGTCAGCCCGGCTGTGTTGCGTGGGCCTCTCTGGCTGTCTCTGTCTCCCGCTCTCTCACCTCTGCAGGATGCTCGCCTCCTCTTTTCTGTCGATGTTCCTGACTGTTTTCTTAACTCCAAATCTTCCCTTGACCCTGGAATTTGGTAAATGTGATCACTGGGTGAATGCCTTAGCCTTTCAGAGTGAGACTAAAGAGAAACCAATTTTTCTCATATTTGCACTAGCTTGGTGTTTGCCATTTGCCATACTTTCCAAAATTAAGAAAAGGGCTGGGAGAAACTCAAGCTCATAATGCGTGCCCTGTTCCTATCCACCTACTTGTTTCCTTTTGGGATTGCTTTCTGAATTCTTAAACTTGAAGTCCGGTGTAGGTCTGCTTGGGTTCCAGTTTAACATTTTTGGTGAGTGTATTTTATAGAGGAAAATGTAACTTCATTTTGCATCATCTTACAGGGCGTGCTGTCAGGCCGCCCTTCAGTCATGCTGAATGGAGTCATTTGGTTAAGAGGACGATTGCATTTCCTCACTAGGAAGGGATTCTTTTTCAAACATAATTACCCATCATCCTCTTGCCATCCACTAATGACTCTTGTCCAAATCAGTTTTTTTTTGTTTTGCTTGTTTGAGTTTAGAAAAACGTTGATTTTTAAAAATTATAGCATTAGTTTTAGATTTGTTGACTGAGCTTTTCTGTAAAGCATGTTCTCTTATTATCCGGTGAGCTATGGAAACAGCTAAGCACTCAATTCTCTCCCTTTCAGCTACGGATTGTAAATTAAGAAGGTGACACCATTTGTGGTAGTGTCATATTGGACTTTAGAACTTTTATTTACTTAATGACTTATAATTAGCTGTAGACGGCCCTCCTTTTGAAGCTAAGATTGTCACCAGGACTGTATCAGCTGGTGGTCTGTGCCTTTCAAGTGTGTTCATCTGCAAGCCACCCTTGCCTTTTGGGTTGAGGAAGATTCTCGCGCTTGTTGGTATTTCCTTTCATTCACTAAAATTGCTCCTCCACAGTTTCCACATGGGTGTAATGTATATGATTGCTCCCTGCCCGTCTCCCCATCCCTGTCATCCACCTTCTGCAAATCCCTTTCCTGCTGTCATGACCTTTTCTTTTGCTTTATGATCTACTGAGTTAGTCAGGGCTGTCTGTGTAATCATGGGTTTGGAACTATCCTTTGGGACTTAGTGGACCCCCACTTGATACACAAATGAAAATGATTATGGGCCCTCACCAAAAATCCACTGTTACTCAGTAGTTGAGCATGAAAGGGTAGGGGCCATATGACCCTCTCCCTCCCCATGGCTGGCTGTGGACAGGGCCAGTGCGTGTCTTGTCTTCTCTGTGCGTTGCAACCAAGGTGTGTCATATTTTCAGCAGTAGGTCCTTAGGAGGAACGCTAGAGCTTGTATTGTGTTTGAAGCCAGTGGAACCTCTGTGACCAACATCCCTTACAGAAGTATCCCACACCTGGCAGGGGGATGTTTTCTTGTTGACCCATTGATTCTAGGAACAGCATTGTCTAGACTTATCAGCAGTTTCCCCTTTAACTTTAAAAAAATATATTTTTAATTGAATTACAAGATAGTAGGTGTCTGGATGGGTTTTCAAACACTTTTCAGCTTGCTTAGCCCTTCCCTTCCCTGCCAGCGTGTCTCTCTCATCCCTCTGTGTTTTGTGCTGAGCCTGTGTTATCAGCGTCTGCCCACCCTCTACTTTCGCTTCAGCTGGCTTTCATGGCCATCACTTCCCAGTGCGCCCACCTGCCTCCCTGCATGAGAGAGAACAGGGAGCACTTGTCCTTCTGGGCCTGAGTACCTTACTCCGTATTCTTTCCAGTTCTGTCATTTACCTACAGTTTCATTTTCCTTTACAGCTGGGTAGAATTCTATTGAGTATATGTACCACATTTGATTCTGTTTCTTGCCTATTGTGAATAGAGCAGCAATGAACATAGATGTCCAAGTATCTCTGCAGTAGGGTATTGAGATCCTTGGATATACACCCAGTGGTACAGCCGGGTCATATGGTAGATCATGTTTTTGTTTCTTTGAGAACCTCCAGACTGATTTTCACAGTGTCTGTGCTAGTGTGCATTCCCACCAGCACTGGAAAGCGTTCTCCTTCCCCATGCCACTGTTTGTCATAATCTGTGTTTGTGACGGTGGTCATTTATGATAGGATGTTAAAGTAGTTTTAATCCTTATTCTCTGGTGACTAAAGATGTTGACCACTTTTAAAACTGTTTATTATCCATTCATATTTATTCTTTGGAGAACTCTTTCTTTAGTTCCATGGTATATTTTTAAATTTCTCTCTCTCTTTCTCTTATTTGGATTTTCTAGACAGGGTTTCTCTGTAGTTTTGGTTGTGCTGGAACTCACTCTGTAGACCAGGCTGGCCTTGAACTGACAGAGCCTCCTGAGTGCTGGGATTAAAGCGTGCACCACCATGCTTGGCTGGTGTTTGTTATCTTGGTGCTTAGTTGTTGTTTTTTTTTTTTTAAATTCCTTGTATTTTCTAGATACTAATCCCTTTGTCACATGTGTAGTTGGCAAAGATTTTATTCTATTCTTGAGCTGCCTCTTTAGTTGATTGACAGTTTCCATCTCAGTATAGAAGCTTTGTACTTTTATGAGATCCCATTTATCAATTGCTGGTCTTATTTCCTGTGCTGCTGGACTCCTATCAGAAAATCCTTATCCATAGCTGTATGCTGAAGCTTATTTACTACTTTTTCCTTAGCAGTTTAAAAATATTTGGTCTTCAGTTGAATCTTGGATCCATATGGAGTGAATTTTATTCAGGATGAGAGCTAAGAATCTAGTTTCATTCTTTTGCATGTTGATATCCACTTTGACTAACAGCATTTGTTGAAGATGCCATTTTTCTGGGTATTTTGAACATCATTGCTAAAGGTCATGTGTCTATAGTTGCAGTGACTTGCGTCTCTCCCCTCTTCTTTGTGTTGCCCTGCTCCATGGGTCTGTCTTTGTGCCAGTGTGATACTGTTTTTATTACTATGGCTCTACAGTACAACTTGAAATCAGGGACAGTGGTAACATCTCAAGTGTTTTTGTTGTTTACTGTTGTTTAGACTGCTCATGGTCTTTTTCTGCTCTCACAGTCTTAAAAGTCCAAGTTCTCTTTAAAATCCCAATGTCTCTTTAAAAGTCCAAAGTCTTTTAGCTGTAGGCTTTTATATAATAATAATAATAAATAATAATAATTTTATGTAGTGTATTACTCCAAGAGGCAAGAACCAGGGAACAATCACGGTCAAATCAAAACAAAACTAACATCAACAATGTAAAAATGTCAGTGATTGACGTCAGGGACCCACATATGATCTGGACTACAAGGGGCTTGAGCAACCTCACTTCCCTGGCACTAAAATCGTAGCTCACATAACTGGTCTCATAAGTCCATGTAAGCTCTACTCTACAGCTGCTGCTGTCCTTCGGAATCATCCCATGGTGCTGATATTTCTAATATGCTGGGATCGTTGCTGCCACAGAGGCTGCATCTTCATCAGTTGCCACTCCTATCCTCTCTTCAAGGACCCCAGCCCTGTGTGTGTGTGTGTGTTTTTTTTTTTGTTCTTTGGGGCCCACCATCTAGCTCCCAAATAAATGCACTGAGACTTGCTCTTTCTTATGAATGCCTGGCCTTGGTTTGGCTTATTTCTAGCCAGCTTTTCTTAAATTATCCCATCTACCTTTTTTATTTCTCTCTCTTTTTTCATTTTGTGTCTGTCTGTGTGGCTGGGTAGCTGGCCCCTGGCATCCTCCTTTTTTCCTCACTACCCTTCTCCTTCTATTTATCCTCTCTGCCTGGCAGACCTGCCTATCCCTTTCCTGCCCATTTATTGTCTCTTTATTAGACCAATCCGGTGTTTTAGGCAGGCACAGTAATACAGCTTCACAGAGTTAAACAAATGCAACATAAAAGAATGCAACACATCTTTGCATCATTAAACAAATATTCCATGGCATAAATGAATGCAACACAATATTCAACTAATATTTCACCACACCTCCCCAAAACAAGACTGTATAGGTGGCTGTTTTGAGTGGTATTTCTTCTCTGGTTTGTCTTAATGATTGTTGTTGGTATGTAGGAAGGCCATTGATTTTCGTGTGCTAATTTTGTTATCTACTGCTTTGCTGAAAGTATATCAATTCTAAGAGTTCCTTGGTAGTATTGTATAGAGTCATGTCATGTGCAAAGGGAGATAGATGCCTTAACCCTTTCCCTTCTTTTGTACTTGTATTCCTTTTATTTCTTTCTCTTGCCTTATTGCTGTGGCTAAAACTTTGAGCTCTGTATTGAATTGGACAGAGTGGACGCTTGTCTTCTCACTTACCATGATATTAGTTATAGGTTTGTTGTACATAGCCTTTATTATGTTGACATGCGTCATGTCTGTTCATCATTTCTTTTCATGACATATCATGAAAGGCTGTTTGATGTTATCCAAGGGCCTTTTACATCTATGGGGATGATTGTGATCATATGGTTTATGTTTTTGAGTCCATTTTTATAATCTCCTGGGCACAAACCTGCTGTGAGCCTCCACCTTGGGCGGCTGTTTTCAGGCCCTGACAGCCACTGGAAATGGGGCTGCTCCAGAACAGCTAGCTGCTCTTTGCAGAGTTGGAAAATTCTCCCTTTAACTGAGCCTCAGGTGGTGTCTGTACCTCAGTATTTACCTTTGTTCCATCACACAAGGCTCTGCAGATAAAAATCTCTTCGGTGGAGTCCAGGTATATAGCACCATACCCTGATCCACACTTGGGTACAAATGTCTCTGCCCTTGATGGTGTTGGAGAACTCAGTCTGTTGTGTCATGGTGCTTTCTGCCCCACCAGTCCTTGATGGTGTTGGAGAACTCAGTCTGTTGTGTCATGGTGCTTTCTGCCCCTTCCCCACCAGTCCTTGTCTGTGCACTGCCAACATGCAGCCTGTCCAGATGTTCTCCTCGTCTCTGCACCGCCAACATTCAGCCTGTCCAGGTGTTCCCGTGGGCAGAACTGGCTTTGTGGAGTAATGACTGAGAGTGCTGCCTTGTGAAGGGATAATAATGCAAGTTGGTGGTCCTTGGTGCAGCTCTTCCCAGAGTTCTCCTTTCATTAGAACCCTGTGACCACTGCTGTGGTCTGCGGGGTCCAAACTCTGCCTTTCCGGTCCCCTCTGTGGCATCATCCCCGTCTATCTTCTGCCCTGCTCTGCTTTCCCAATCCTGCTGTGGCAGTGCCAGCTTCCTTGACTGTATCAGGTCAGTGCTTTATGGGTCCTGAGCCTGCCCTCATGTCTGCAGTATGACCACCACAGGTCTTTGCACGGTCACTCTCAGGCTTGGTCACTCTCAGCTGGGGGACCTCCTTGCTATGCCACGTCTGGGATCTCAGGCTCTCCCCTAAGCTCTCTGTGTTGTGTTATTCAGTTTTACCATTTAGTCTTATTTGAAAAGATATCCTTGATGCTGTTTCTTTATTTTGTTTCTGGGGGTCACCTAAAATGTCAGTCTGAGCACTGAGTGTTCCATAGGTGTGTGCATGCATATTCTCCAGGGTAATGTATAATCCCTTTCCTTCTCTGTGTTGTCCTTATCTCCTTCTGTATGTGTGTCTGTACATATCATGTATGTAGAGTTCGTCTGGCTGCTGCTGACTGCTCTTGATGGCCACACTACTGAAGGGCCATTTGAGAAATCCCGGGCCTGTATGGAAATGTCTTCATTTCTTCATCTCAGATGCTCAGGTGCATTGGGCAGTATCTCTGCTGGAAATGCTTGTGCTTCTCTTGGGGGAAAGACAAGTGGCGTGCTGCTGCAGAGGATGGTCCTGCATCTTAGTGGCATTGCTGGACCACAACAAGAGGGTGGCAAGGGTTTGAGAAGCATTCCATGAGGAAAACCTTGCCTTCCTGCCTCTCAGAGTCTAGGCAGGCCTCCCAGATGCCAATCAAGCCTGCTTCTCAGGTTACCTCACAGGTCCAGAGTAGCCACTGTGGTTTTGCCCTGGGCTTTATCACTCTTACAATACTATGCATGTAGGGTAAAGCCTTGTCTTGCTCTTTGGAAGGAGGAAGCCCCAAACGTTCATCAGTGGCCCAAGTGTATTATGTCTAGGCACCCATAGTATAGGTGCATCACTACATGTAAAATTTTGTTGCCATTTCCTCACTGCAAGGAAAGCCTCAAGCATGTTTTCTACTTCTGACTGATTACAACCAGTCTGTAAAATTTGTTTCTAAAGCTTTTACAGCTTTGAAAATGTGAAATAGTTTCACACTGTAAAAATACAGAGAGCTCCAGTACTGCCTGTTTACACCATCTGCCAGCTAACTCCTTTTCCTTTCAGTGTTGTCCTTATCTCTTTCAGTGTACGTGTCCTATACATACATGTTGATGTATGTAGAATGAGCCTAGCTACTGCTGAATGGGTTTCCGTCTGTTTGTGCTGGAGTTGTTAGTGATCACGTACACGTGAGCACTCATTGTAGCTGCTTCTGCAGTTTACTGTCTTCAGGAATTGCTGTGAGACTGGAATAGAGCATCTTCTCCTGAGTCACTGGTGTGGCCTCTGCAGCTAATAGCTGCCATGAGGTGAGGCTCCCATGTGCATCTGCATCCACCTCACTCCAGAGCACACACCTGGCTACATAACCATTGGGATATGTTTGTATTTTAATTGTATGCATGTAGCATGATTAATAAAAACCAGAGACAGACATTGGGGTTCAACCTGAAGGTCAGAAAAGCAAAAACAGCCAGCTACTGGCTCTTACCTCTATCTCAGTCCGAAGTGGTGATCCTGCCTCTAGGAATCTCAGAATGAGACTGAGAGCTGTTTGCTCCGGTTTTATAATCCTCTCTAGTTCTGGGATTAAGGGTGTACAGTAGTACCGCCTGGTTTCTATGGAGAGCTAGGATTAAAGATATGTGTGATCACTGCCTGGTCTGTAGGGGTGATCAGTGTGGCTCTCTTACTCTCTGAACTTCAGGCAAGTTTTATTTATTAAAATACAAACAAAGTATCACTATATATGCATTTTAGGGTTTTCTCTGTCTGTGTCTCTGTCTGTCTGTCTGTCTGTCTCTCTCTCTCTGTGAGGGGGGTGCGCATGTGCACGCAAGTGAGCAAGCAAGAGAGGGTGGGGTGACTATAACTGTCTTTTCAAAGTTGTGGATTCCTAGATGTGGTCAAAGCAGGTCTGTTGTGCTGATTTGCTGCAGTAATGTTCAGTCCAGCTCTATAAAGGGTGAAAAAAACCATGTCAGTAATAACATGTTTGCTAAACATGTAAAAGTTGAAGTTAGTGAAGGAAAATGTTAAATTTAGTAATTTGTCTTATCTAGATCATGTGTGCTGTGTGTGCATCCACATCCTTCCCATGCTTAAGGCTCTATATAGTAAAAGGATTTTCCTATGTGGATTCAGGGCATTTCTCCCTCTTCATGTGATTCCACTAAGAGTCAGGAGAGGGAGCTGTTGCCATCAGAGTTTGTAATGTCTTTTAAAAGTACAAGTGGATTGTCCTTTACAGTTTTTGAGGAACTCTCTTGGTACCCTGTAGTATATTTAGTAAATCTCAGCTATGTCATTGTAGTTCAGGATGACAGAATGTTATCCCTATTTTTTTTTAAACTCTTTGTCCCTATCAAGGATGAAATGTTTTATCATCATGTCCCTAGAATTTGGGTTGCTCTCTGCTTTCTTTGTCCTCAGTGAGACAGGAGGAACCTGGCCAGGCACTAGTGAGACAGCTTCAGAGAAGCACACAGGGTCAAAGAGTCAAGGCCAAGTTGTTTGGTCCTTCATTAACAAGTAGTGACAGAATGGATGAAGCCCACACGGGAATAGACAGAATTCCTGCATTTCAGCAGTGAGGCCTAGAGCTTGCTGAGCCAGGCGCTGGTACACACTGCACTGAGAGGGAGATTGCAGGAGTTCTGTGGGGCCAAGGGAGGAACACGAGACAATTAGTCGTGGTGTCGAGACTAGACACGTTCAATACCCAGGTTACTGTAGCAGAGGAAGGCTGAAGTGAAGTAGGGCGTGACACAAACAGAGCCCGAGCCTGGTCATTTTGTAGGCCGTTTCTAGCATTCTGTCTGTGAGTAACGGTCATATCTATGTGCCAGTTTCATCCATAAATTGATTGCAATTGTTTATTTAAAAATCGTAGTGGGGATTGTAAAACTTGCAGAATTGATTCTGAAATAGTTTTGGAGGGGTTAGGATATAGCTCAGTGGTAGAACACTTGCCTAGTGTAAGACCACAGGCTCTCTTCCCAGCCACGCAGATGGACAGTTAGGTGGGTGGTGGGTACGCAGGTAGACAGATGAAGGCCTCTTTTTGGGAAACGAATAGAGGGATGGCTGCAAAACTTGGACTTAAAATTCTAATGGTGAGCTATTAGAATCTTTTCTGTGCATGCTGTAGGACTTTAGACAACAGGAAGATAATAATGAGGGAGTCAGGACAAAATCTAAGGGATAGACTGTCGCCAGGACATTTGAGGCCCTTGTATGGTCCTTATTGCTGCCATCTGCTTTTCCTTCTGCCAGAGGAAGCCACCATTCTGTATTGAGCTAATTGTTCCCCTATCTTTTTCTTTTTAAAATTTAAATTAAATTTAAACCTTTCTGTATTGTGAATTGATAACACCAAACAGATCCTTACTTGTTTTTGAAAATGATGGAGTCCGCTTGGCGAGCATTAGCCTGCACTCCTGCCGTTAAGAGTGGGACAGAGGACCACTGCTCATCTTCTACAATTCAAAACAGCCAGAGTATCTAACCATTTAATTATATCTGATAAACATTTACTTACAGAAAATAATTATCACATAGTTTAAACTAAGTATAACATGGTATATCTTTATATCTGGGTGTGTCTTCATCATGTAGATTATATTAATTCTTGAAAACTTTGGTATAGAATAGGTTATGTAGAATAATTTGCAAATAATAACTGGCAAAGAGGGTCTATAGAATTGAATATACAGGGAATGTAAATCCTCAAAGAGTTTATTATACATTCATTTCAGAGGGAAAAGATCTGATGAAGTATTCAGAATAAGTTCTAAGGATCTCATTCAGGCTACATCTTGGTCATAATATTTTCTGTTTGTAACTCATTCCATGAACTTTGCTAAAAGGTTCTTTGAAGTTTTTTGTTTTTCAATACAAGCTGCTAAGCAAATCAGGAGTGACTCTTAATGCCTGAGGTTAGATTCTTGCACCAGAGTGACTGCTCTGGGGTAGCCATGCTCTCACATCTCATAAAGCAGCCTACAGATTGTCCATGCCCAGCGCTGCCGTTGTCACCCACTTCAGATTGTAGCAGAACCTGCCCAGCTTTTAATTCCTGTTTCTTGTAGATCCAGCTCCCAGCCATGAGCACCAAGTCCTGCTTTGCTGTCTTCTCTTCGCTGACCTTTAGGCACATGTGTGTTTATTATGCAAGGTCAGAAGTTATTCGAAGTCCTCTGATTTCATGTACCCAGGCTTCTGGACACTACTGTTTGCGTAGATTTTGCTACCTTTCAGCTCGACTTGATATGCACTTATTATGATTTCGGCCACTTCTCCTTCTGTGGGTGTTTTGACTGTTTTTCTGTGGAGCTGACTCATGCTCACTAAGGAACTGGAAAGCTGTCTTTCTTGAGGTTATACAAGTGTTTGTGTACTTTTCTGTGTGTGTGGGGGGCAGTATGCAGTGCTGAGTGTGTTCTGAAACAGGTTCTCTTGACTGGACTGACTGGCCAAAAAGCTCTAAGAGTCCTTTTCTGTTCCCCAGTGGTGACATTGCAGAAGCATGGCGCTCCTGTCTGCAGTGCTTTTTAAAGATGGGTGCTGCGGATCTGGACTGAGGTCCTCATGTTTTACAGCGAACACTACGCACTGAGCCATTTCCCCAGCATTCTTTCCTTGGGAGTTTTATGTGTTTTGCCACTTTGACAAGTCATAGCTATATTGAAGGTTTTTTTTAAGTGATTTATATAATCTCTTTTCAAAGAAAAAATTAAGATCCTTAGAATGTCACATAATTGATGACATTTTTGTGTATTCCCATTAAAATTAAGTACAAGGGAAGATTAACTGAGGATATATTTTGCTATCTGAATTCAATTTATGGGAGGATAAGAGAGAAAGAGGGATAATAGCACAGGAAATACTTGCAGAATGCCTGGTAAGTTAGTATTGAAGGTTGTTAAAAAAGTGCCTTATGGGTTTTCCTTTGTGCAGTTTTTTCCCTCCCTCCTTCTTCTGTTTTTGAAAACGCAGATAGACTGATGTCATTTACGATTAGTTCCAAAGTTCATTGACTCACTAGGACAGTTCACAGTCCTTAGGATGCTGATGTGTTAGTGGATAAAACCAACAAAGGAAAGATCTGTGGACTGAGGCTCACTGGACACCACCCAGTGCCTAGAGTGCTCACTGTTCTCACGGGGGGGGGGGGTGCTCCCAGGACTATGCAGAGCTGATCAAATCTTACTGTAGATTCAAGTTTTTATGGCGGCTGCTGTCGGTTCCTGCGACCTAGAGCTTCTGTCTTTCCAGATTCCTACAAGGAAAGAGGCGCTTAGTATAAACCAAGAGCACAGGCACCAGGCACAGTGAGCAGCCCTATCAAGTAGGTGGAGGGTTCTCTGAATCCTGTTCTCCTGGATTGTCAAAGCCTGTCCCTGTGAGCAGAGCTTGTGAAGAGTAGATGGACTCCAGCATGCTGTATGAGCTCTTTTCTGCACAGCTCTCCATTAGCATTTTGATTAGGTTACAGTATAGCCTGATGAACAGAGGAAATAGTCCAGTTGTATCTTTGAAGTGTAAATCGAGCTTGCCAAAGGGCCTGATCAGCAACACAGAGGATAAAGGAATGTATACTTATTTGATCTTAGTATCAAGCTAATTATTACCAATTTCCAGAAGCAGAAGGAGAAAGGTTTTGCCCAGCATGGTATATTGTAGTCTTTTATCAGTATTCAGAGGTGTAGTTAGAATAAAGTAGAGAGAAGCAACTTTAATAGCAAAGCTCACTGCTCCTAGCCTTTGACTTCTAAGAAAGGATGCTTTACTTTTTAGAGCATCTTTAGGTTCATAGTGAAACAGAGAGGAGGGCCATGCAGAACCATCCCGTATGATCCTTTCTGCCGCTCCCTTTATCATGTCTCACCAGAGAGGAGTGTTAGTAACAGCCGATGCCCACATGTTAACCATAGTGCCCAGCAGTCACTTTTCTTATGTGTTGTGTGGGTTTGGGCAGATTCTAATGGTGTGTATCTGCTGTAAGTATTATATACAGCCATTTGATTACCTTAGAAGTCTCTGTCCTTGCCTTTCCTCAGTGTCTGGTAATCACTAGCTTTACTGTCCTTATACTTTGTGTTTTCTTCACACACTTCACACAGAATGTCACACAGATGGAATTGTGAAGTGCACACACTTCAGACTGACTTCTTTATCATGTAAGGGTTTTTTTCTATTTTTCATAGTGTGATAGCTCATCCTTTGTTAGTACTGCTTAGATGTAGCTTTTTCATTAATATACCGGAAGAAATGTCCAGTTCTAACTCTGGTGAAATTTGATTAAATATATATATATGTTCATGTAGGGTTTTGTATAGACATTTTCCTTCCTTCCTTCCTTCCTTCCTTCCTTCCTTCCTTCCTTTCTTCCTTCCTTTCTTGCTTTTTTTCTTTCTTTCTTCCTATCTTTTTTTTTTTGAGTCAGGGTTTCTTGGTGTAGCTTTGGAGCCTGTCCTGAAACTCACTGTGTAGACCAGGTTGGCCTTGAACTCAAGAGACCCACTTGCCTCTGCCTCCTGACTGCTGGGATTAAAGACGTGTGCCACTACTGCCTGGCTTTGTGTAGACATTTTCAACTCAACATATTTGAGTGTAAACAGTAAGGAGCACAAATATTCTATCCTGTGGCAAGAGTATGTTTACTTTTTAAGGAAGTTGCCAAACTTTAGGTAGGCTCCAGAGCATCCCCCCCCCAAAAAAAAAAAACCCAGCAGGTTATTCCTCTTAATTGCCCACCAGAACTGAATAAGATATCCTGGTTGCAGAGAAGTAGAGAAATCAAGCTGGAACTGAGCTGGAAGCTTCCTCCGATGCTGGAAGGTTCTGCTCAGGCTGTGGGGCTCACTAGGCATCAGTGATCCTATATGCTGAACTAGAAACCAGAATGTCTTTTATTTATTTATTTATTTATTTATTTATTATTATTATTATTATTATTTTTGGTTTTTCAAGACAGGGTTTCTCTGTGGCTTTGGAGCCTGTCCTGGAACTAGCTCTGTAGACCAGGCTGGTCTTGAACTCCCAGAGATCCGCCTGCCTCTGCCTCCTGAGTGCTGGGATTAAAGGCGTGCACCACCATCGCCCGGCCAGAATGTCTTTTTATTATAAGATTTGAAATCTGTAGACAATTATTAGAAAAAATTAAATAAAACCCCTCAAGACAACTATTGCTCATAACTTGGTCCATTTTCAAATTCATAACACTTTCTCTGCAGAAATTATTTGGAAAATGTTGTTCTCTATTTTTCCTCGTCACTGCATTGTGAGCATTTTCCAGTTTTAGAAAAATTTGACTTCAAAAAGTTGTATGAAATTCCAGGTTTATCCTGATTTATTGGTCCCTTCTTCCAATTGGGCATTTAATCTTTCATTTCTTGTGATTGAAGCACTGTTGTCATCAATATTATTTTGAAAAGTCTCTAATGACTGTAGAGATCAGCGGCGTATCAGTTTACCCAGAGGCCTGTGGTCCTCATGGTGAGCACACTTAGGAAGCGGCTTCACCGTCACCTCTGACTGTCCACGAGAGCAGTTTATCCTTGTGCCCTTGCACACGTTGGTATCGGAGCCTGCTGATGAGGCCGTCACTGCTAGCCCCAGAAGGAGCTGGTGTTATGGCCCCATTTTCATGTTTCCTGACGATCCTAGTCATATCTGTGTTTGGCTCCGTTATTTTAAATGTTGTGACTGTGTGCATACGCTTCTTACAGATAGTTCTTCCATTTTGTGTTTTACCTTTTAATTTTGTACATATAGATATCTCAGAAGTTTTCAGTTAGTTTTCAAATTGTTTTATATGGAGCATCCTACTTTGTAAAATCAGACATACACTCACCTTATTTCCTATAGGTTAATTACTTCTCTTCAGTTCTTACCCTTTTCTCTCAGGTGATTGCCTCTGATCGTTCAAGTTTAATTATTGTGTTATGAAAATGTATGTCTTTTACTCTAGTTAAAAAGTTAGTGATATATTATTATCATCTATTTATGCTTTTTATATTTATGTACATATTTATTTTATGTGCATGAACTTGGCTAGAGACCAAATAGCTACTGGATCTTAACAGAGTCCTTTTGAATTTGTACATTAATCTAGAAGGATTGGATTTAGGGCCTTGGTCTTACTGATGAGCACTCACTACTGAGTGGAGTGCTGTGCACACTCCAGTCAGACATACTTTATTTTGAGTTAGAGTTTTGGCTCATCTCTTTGTTTAGGTTTTCCTTTACAATCTGTATTAAGGTTCTCTAAAGAACAGAGTGGATAGAACAGGTTTGTAAACACAGCAAAGGTGCATTCATTAGGTTGGGTTACAGATATACTCTGGGCAGTCCAGCAATAGTTGTTTCACACTGAAGAGGCCAAGAATCCAGTAGTGCAGACCATAAAGCTGAGCATTTCAGCAGTTGCTGGAGCAGAAGAACTGGAGGGTTCTTGGAGAGCCGCTGACCTCAGTCTGCATTGGAATCCAGGAGGAACTGACTGTAATGTGGGCAAAGGAATGCCATAGCAACAGAGCAGAGGTTCTCACCTTCCTCATGCTGTGGCCCTTCAACACAGTTTCTCATGTATGGTGACCCCAACCAGAAGCCTATTTCCATCCCTGCTTCCTAACTGTAATTTTGCCACTGTTATGAATTGTGCTGAAAATACCCATGGTTTCCAGTGGCTCTTAGGTGACTCCCGTGAAAGGGTCCTTCCACTCCAGGGTCACAGCCCAGAGGTTGAGAATGGCTTTAGGGCGGGTCGTCTTTCTTCAGATGAGCTGATGGAAATTCTTCATAGGAGTGCAGCTGCTGTTTGCATTTCCCCGCCCCAGATGCTCTCAACTGAAACCAGATTCCTCGCACAACCTTAGCAGAAAACAGTGTTTGTGCTGATCCTGTACTTTCCCCTCCATACGAATACTTTGGTTTTGTATTGTCATGAATACGCTCCTTGGGGTAATGTCTCCCTTTTCTCCTTGTTAGTTTGTTCTGCACCTACAGGTCACTGTTAAGATACTGACTGGGCGGAGCATTCGCGCTCAGTCTGAGACACACTGCAGATAGCTTTAGAAAGGTCATCCAGTAACAGACTCCCTTCCTTGTGCCGAGAGGAAGCTCTACAACAGCTGAAAGTGAGCTCTTTTGAAGTGCTTTTCCTTTCTAGATCTTGTGCATACATCGTATTATCTTATTTTTGTGGCTGTGATACTAAAAATAGGTGGCTTTTTCATTCCCTCTGTCCCTGATATTAATTGCTTGCTGTGTTTCTAGGTCAGGTTGTACTCTGTAAGCATCTATCATGACACGTGAATCACTGGAAGCAGTGCTGTCCTTTCTGGGTGGTGATTATTAGAAAACTTAGAGCAGGCACCGCACTATGGCATCTTCATTAGGAGTACACACCACCTTTCTTCTGCTCCGTACTTCTAGTGGCTCCCGAGAAGTGCGCATTGCAAGCGACCGCTGCCCATGCCAGAGCTTACCTGGAGGAGGAGAGCCTTACTGTTTAATTTTGGGGCCTGTTGAAAGATTACAGGTGCTCAGACGAGGGCATTAGAAGTCCAGGCTTTGCTACTACGCAGACTGTGCTCCATGAGTCTCATGTTGCCTGGGCCAGGCTGACAACAAACCACCGCTCTGGCTGCTGCTCTGGACTTAACGTCAGCTTTTTATTTGCCTTTGCTGGTGATCTGACTTCTTTAAAGTATGTTGTTGCCAAGGAAATTTATTTAAGTTAGATGTTTTAGATAGTAAGATATTTTGTAAGGGAATTATGGAATTAGAATCTCATACAAAACACATAATTTGGGAAACACAAGTGCAAAAAATGTAAATGATAGGCTTTCTAATTTTCCGCTGGTGTGAGTTTACATGTGCACACCATGATCTTTGACCTCTAATTTTCCGCTGGTGTGAGTTTACGTGTGCACACCATGATCTTTGACCTCTAATTTTCCGCTGGTGTGAGTTTACGTGTGCACACCATGATCTTTGACCTCTAATTTTCCCCTAGTGTGAGTTTACATGTGCACACCATGATCTTTGACCTCTAATTGTGTGGGTTTACGTGTGTACACCATGATCTTTGACCTCTAATTGTGTGAGTTTACGTGTCCACACCATGACCTTTGACCTCTAATTGTGTGAGTTTACGTGTGCAAACCATGATCTTTGACCTCTAATTTTCCCCTGGTGTGAGTTTACGTGTGCACACCATGATCTTTGACCTCTAGGATATCGATCTTAGAGCCTTTCCTTGCATTGCAAACTTCCTAACTGTCGGTGGGCCTACTTTCTGTACTCATAATAAATTTCTGGGTCTCCTCTCTTTCTTGGTCTTTCCAGTGACTTCTTCCCGTCTTATACTCTATGTGGCATGGCAGAGACCCCTGCCTCATTGTCCCCGCTGTCCCTGTATAGCATTGGCCCACATCAGCTGCTCTGAGCAGCCTCCCACCCAGGCTGTCACTTCTTGCTACTTAGGAATCTTGCAATCAGTTGCTTGATGGCCCCTTATGTTTTGAGGAGGACCTTTCATTTTTCAGCCAGCATCTCCCTCCCCCTTGCTCCTGTGCCCTCCTGCCATGCTTCCTCCCTCCTCGGCCCTCACATCTTCACTTGTCACAGATTTTTTTCAGTCTTGCTTTTCCCTGTTTCAGAGGAAAAGCTGTCCCACTTCTTTCCAAAATGAACTTTCCAATTTCTAAATATACCCACTCCTGCCTGCTCTGAGACCTTTATTTAGCCATTTGTCTCTGTCTCTTTCATCATCTCAAAGCTGCTTTCCTATCAATTCCTCTTCTGCTTACAAATTTGTCTGTGCTTTCCATGTCAAAATTATTTTAGAAGAAAAAACTCCAATTCTGTGTCAGGTAATTTTTTTACTAAAATTTTTATTAAAAACTATAAAACCCACAGCCTATCACGACTTAACAAACCACTTCATTCTGCTGAGGAGTTCAGAGGTACATCTTAGTTCAAGTGTGCTTCAATGCAGGTCCACTGACGCCCATCGTGGACAGGATGTGTCTAGACAGCATATGTCAGGACCGCCCGTCTCCTGTCCTACTTTGCTTCTTCATGGTCAGCTTCATTCTTAGTTAGCTCTCCTCCCTGGCTTTTGGGTCCTGTGTCTGAGGCATCTTTTCCACTTCTGAGGGTCTCACTGCATCTGCTTGGGGTTGGTGTGCCATGAACTCACCACGAGTTAGTGAACCACATGAAGAGGATGCTCGATAGCCGGGTTTCTCTCACCAGAGCTCCAGCATCCTGACTTGTTGCTGTCGGGAATAAGAGAGTGTGCTAAGCAAGGACAGAATAGGACTTAGAGACCCCTCCTGAAAGTTTCCCTCTGTTTTTTTTCTACCCTGAGGGAGGGCTTGTCTAGAAAATAAGTTATATTCATGTGGACTGGACTGATAGGAGATTGGTGCAAATCCGTGGAAAGTGGAAACGAGACCCAGGAAAACGCCGGCTGGAACCGTGAGCATAGCAGTCACAAAAGCTTCAGACTCCACTGCATTGACCAGGGGCGGAGCGTCTAGTGCGTGCATTCTCTTTACCTGCAGTGAGGAAGGTCCTTCTGCATGTGTATGTATCTCTCTATAGATCCGGTTACAGGACAGGTGTAGAGACTGGCCGGTGACTCAGAAGTTGTGTCTCCATGGCACCTAGATGTAGAGGGGGGAGGTCACTCTTCTCCTCCTCTCAGCCTCACCTTGCCATTTCGGCTTCTGTAACACAGAGGCCCAGGACAGAACACTCCTCCTTACAGTGCTTGGAGCCCATCTTTCCATATCCCACCTTCTCCATCTGAGTCTAGGGGCTTGAGCTTGGAGCCCATCTTCCTGTATTCCACCTTCTCCATCTGAGTCTAGGGGCTTGAGTTTCTTCTCTTTTGGAGATTTGAGAAATAATAAAGATGTCTAAAATTAATTAGCTAGAAAGTACAAAAAAAGTAGAAAGAACATGCATATATCTGTGAATTGTTTATGTCAGAACATTACAGGGAATGAGGAACACTAAAGGTTTTCTCTCCTTAAGAGGCAGTGCCAATCGGTCCTTCTAGCGTTGTGTTTTTGATTGTCCCTTTGTAGAATCTGTAGCCTAGTCAATACTGGTTAATACTACATGGCAGATAGCCTTGAGTTCACTGTGTGAGAGGTGGTTGCTGTTGCTCTTTCTATGTGGCTCTGTGTTACCCCGTTTGCCTGTCAGGTGGAATCTTGAGTCCAGTTTCCTTTATTGGGCTTCTCTCTTTAGGCAACTCTGGTGATTCCTGCTTCTGTCCATTCTAATCTTTACCTCTTCATGCTCTTCTCTGTACATTAGAAAAATCAATTACCAATCAACCTTTTCTCACCACAGTCTTTATACCCCACGTTATCTATGTTACGTTTATTTCTTAGCTGAAAATGTGTTATTAGCATGTTGTTAATATGCCTCAGATGGATATGGCTTTTATTTCCGAAGAGCATTGTTTTTGACAAAGCCGATCTTAGCATGCAGAAACTGTCGCATGTAGTGAAACGCCAGGGTGCAGTGGAGGTCTTGGAAGAGGAAGGGTAAGGACCGAGTGCAGGGTGCTGACGTGCTGACGCGCGTACAGGTGACACTGACGGAGGACGGAGTGCAGGGTGCTGACGCGCATACAGGTGATGTTGACGGAGGACGGAGTGCAGGGTGCTGACACGCATGCAGGTGATGCTGACGGAGGAGTGCAGGGTGCTGATGTGCATACAGGTGATGTTGACGGAGGAGTGCAGGGTGCTGAGGCGCATACAGGTGATGTTGACGTTTTGAAGGACTACAATGTTGGGGCCCACCAGAGGCACAGCTGTATGTGAGGTGTGTTACACAGTAGCAGGGACTTCGGGGCGAGGCTGACACAGCTGCTATAGGGACCTTCTGTCTCCTGCTCTCTTCTTGCCGAAGACTCCCATGGACTGTTGGTCAGAGTCTAGACAAGGTGTTCGTGCCTTATGTCCAAATAAATGAAAGCCAGAGCTCACACGGGTTTGTAAAAGAAACAAGATAACTTTGTTTGGAGGAAAGGGAACAAAGTCAAGGTGCTGGTTAAAAGGATACATTGTCAAGATGGACGGTAGGGCCATGGATGAAAGAATGCAAACGTTTCTTCCTTTCCTCCCCCTTGTTCACCTGCTCCTTATCCTTCCTTTGGTAGGCCAGCTTTCATCTCTCCATTCCATTGATTTCCTTTTTTGGACATAATTGAATCTCTTTGCTTAAGCTTATCAGTGTTTATCATTTTCCATTTTCATGACTGACGGCATGACCAAGTAATATAGCCTTGATCTGGAATGACCCCTCTTCTAAGGGCTCATGTGTTTTAAAAGTCATGGTTTTCAACTTGGCATTAGTGAGAGGTAGTGGAACTTATCAGAAGTGAGGCCTGTGGGGAGGCCTCCAGGTCATTGGGGTGTGCTCTTAGAGGGGCTGGTGAGATCTTAGCTAGCTCTACAGGTATTCTACAACGTGTATTTATCACGGCCCCAAAGCAGTGGGGAAGCCGGCATAGATGGAAACATTCAAAGCCTTCCTTCCTTGATAGTTTCTTCTCTGATGGAGTGCTAGCCAACACCCCCAGTGAAGCTCCAGCCTTTGTCTTTCCCTCAGTGACGGGATAGATTTCCGCAGCCATCTTCCGCTCACCTTTGGCAATTCCTTAGACCCCACATCTGTTCTCCAGCCTCTGAGATACAGGCTATTACTCAGGCCTGATGATAGAGGGCGCTGTCCTCAGTGAGTACAACTTCACAGTCCGAGGCACACCGCAGGAGTAGCCTGCCTGAAGACACGCTCCCCCTTCAATTGAAGCACAGTGACTAAACTAACCTTAAATCGTTTCAGAGTGCATTGAGAATGGATATGCGAAGTTCATGGTGATAAATTTGAACAATAACAGACAACACCTGCCTCTTATTGGGAAAGTTGGCCTTGCATGGAGAACTACTATTTTTAATGGCTTTATTGAGGTAAAAACAAAAGTTTTTTTTCTTCAAGTAACTTTATGTGTAATAAAAAAAAGTCTGTTGATGTGTATGTATAACCCTCCCTTAAAGTATTCTGGTTTCTGTAGATTTGTGAATTCTTTTGTCAGAATGGTATCTTCATCAAGAATTTATTTAATGTTTTATATTGGTTACTGTTCTATTGCCATGAAGAGACACCATGACCAAGGCAACTCTTATAAAGGAAAGCGTTTGGCTGGGGTCTTGTTTATGGTTTCATGATCATCATGGTGGGCAGCGAACAGGCATGGCACTGGTACAGTAGCCGAGAGCGTACATCCTGATCCACGGGCAGAGAGATGAGTCAGGCACTAGGTCTGCTGTAGGCTTTGAAACCTCTAAGCCCACCCCCCGTGCACATCTCCAGCAAGGCCAGACCTCCTAATCCTTCCCAGCCAGTTCTACTAACTGGGGACCAAGCATTCAAACATATAAGCCTGTGGGAGCCGTTCTCACTGAAACCAGGTAGACTGTAGCCATGTTTGGATAGCTCCGACTGTACCTCTAGTTCCTCACACCCTCAGTCTGTCCGGCGGAGGAAGAGGGGAGCTGAAAGTTGGCCAGGCAAGTAGCATTTGCTGAAAATGGACATTTTCACTTATTTGAAGGCTGTGCAGTTATGAGTCCTGTTCCAATTTTAGGATCTTGATCAGCTAAATGAACATAGCTAAATGGTGGGGAGTGGGGAGAGTTGGTTTAGGGATGGGGACTGTCAGGAAAGGAGGGGAGAGAAATTAGGAGATCTCCCATGATTCCATTCTCTTATGTGACTGTTGCCGTGGTTACCGCTGGTTCTCTTTACTGGATGGCACCAGTGGGGTCTGGGAGTCACAGGTTGGCTGTGGCTGCAGGCGCCTCTGCACTGTGCTCGTTTTGCCTTCTGATGTGGATGACATGACCATGACCAGGGCGGGCTGCAGTGGAGCCTGATCTTCTCAACCATTTGGGTTTGCTCTTCATCTGTGACCAGACCTTAAATCTTGGTAAAAGATTTGAATGTTTTTTTTATAAGATTATTGTTTTATATCCTTGAGGACAAAAGTGAACTTTCATCTTTCTGTGATAGACCGAAATGGCCATGATGTAAAAGCACATTAAAATAAAATATTAAAGTTAAAAATAGATCTTGAGGACCAAGAAAGGCAGAATATAAATATGGCAAGCATAAAGGGTCTGAGTAATTTTAAAGTTATTTAATTCTATTTTTTCTTCACAGCAAGATCAAAGCAGGTGTGTAGTTCTCTGAGGTTAAAAAGGGAAGTCTAATAATTCTACCATGAGACAAAGCTTTCTTACAGCTCCAGTGCTGAAAACAAAGTCTCCCCTGGAACTCCATGTAAGGAAAGCTCAACCCTAACCCTGAGTCCTTAGCAACAAGTGTTCTGTGGACTTCTGTAGCATTTCTCAAAGAGGCTGCACTAATAGCTGTAGAACCTGCCCCTCCAGCTCAGGGCACATGTCTGCAGGTTGTCCATGTAAAGACATGATTCCGTGTCTCTGAGTAGGGGCAGTGGCTCTGGAAAGTTTCTCCAGCAATACCTTTTCTCTCAGGGAAGAGTTTCTTGTCTCTCCTCAGCTGGAGGTTAGATGGATCTGCATATGCCACTTATATACGGGCCTAGGTCTGGAGTTAGACTTACTGTTCTAAGCGAAGAAGAGACCTGGGCCTCTAAATTATCAGTTCCAGGCTATGCTGTTATCAGCCATTCTGATTGTGGGTCTGTGGATTTTTCTCTGGGCTGCAGTTAATCATCTCTTCTGCTGTCCTTGAGAGTAAAGCACAAGCAGTAAATTTGCTGAACTAAAAGCATCAGTAAGCTGGGGTGACGATGAGCGTAAGGAGTTTGGAATCTTTTAAGTGGGGTATAACCTCAACAGCAGCTTGGGCAGGTGGTAATTCTATGTCCTTGGAGATCTGTGGCTAGCTTAGGTGGACGCTCTATCCCTAATCACTGCTGATAAAGATAACTGCAGGAAGGCAGATCTCTGTGTTTACCTAGGGGAGAGGAACAGAGGCCTGGGAGTGGGAAACTCTTTTCACCAAACAGTTCTGAACTGTGGGAATCAGTTCCCAAATATATATCAGAAAGGGAGTTAGGTACAGAGAAAATCTACTGCAAAGGACAGCCACTTATTCATAAAGCAATAATGCCAGAAAGCCTTGCTTTTTGGTTTAGCCTTTATCAGATTCCTTGGTTCTGATAAGTCACGTGTGAAAATATGGCTGAGCAATTACTGTATAATGTTGCAGCTTGTAGCGAAAGAGATTCTTTTATTTCTAATAGTCATATGTGACTACAAAATGTCCTTTTTATTTTATTTATTTTTTAGGCAGAGCCTTATACTGTGGCCCCGACTTAGAAATCTACATAGAGCTTGGACCAGTCTGAAATAATCCAGATCAGACAGGACTAGTGGTGGGTGGCAGGTGGATGGTGCGGGGCAAGAGGAACTAGGGTGGCACCAGACTTCAGAAACTGATGGTCAGTGGTGCAGCTCTCTGGCAGGGATGGGCATGGGTTTGAAGAAGTTATGCTAACCGTGATTGACCTTTGTCATTTTGTTGAGCAAGAACTTGGATATTTAGTTTTTTGAACCTGAAAGAGGTTTAGTCTGGAGGTACATATTGGAAGTCATGGATATCTTGATTATTATGAGTTGTGGATGTAGATAAATTCTGTGTAGGGAGAGAGTGATTATATATAATAAAACCTGTGCTCTAGGTCAAGCTGTGAGGGCCGCTGTTAGAACTGCCTGGTGGAAGGTATGCATGGTTCTAGAAGTTCTGGGAAGGTAGTATTTGAAGCGAAGAATGCTAAGCAGTGCTGAATCTGTCCAGTGGGGACTTGACAGATGTTCACTGTGTTTAGAGATCTTAGGAAGAGGTGGGATCAGAGTGGGTTGAAGTGTGAGCAGGAGGTAAGGTTTTGGACACAGGCAAGATAGGTCTGCTTGCAGAGGGAAGAGAGAGCAAGTGTTGCTTAGGCTCTGGGAGATTTATTTCTGTCTGTGCGTCTGTCCGTTTGTCCCCTGTCTCCCTCCCTCCCTCCCTCCCTCCCTCCCT
>NC_022020.1:67723229-67730864 GCF_000317375.1 Microtus ochrogaster
CCTCCCTCCCTCCCTCCCTCCCTCCCTCCCTCTCCATAGTCACTTGAACAAGTCTGAATGTTAAAGACTGGGGGAAAAGAGACAGCACTTACTGTGTCAGGGGTTCCCTCCTTGTTGGTGGGCTGTACTAAAACCCACCTGATAAAAGCACACTTAGCACAGATGTGCAAGTAAGGAGAGGGTGGGGACATAGTTGTGTATTTGCTGTTGGAAGAGGAGGGTGCTCTTCTCACATTACTGTGCTGGGCACCTGTGATAGGGCACAGAGGGTTCTGGGAGAGGATGAGGATGCCAGTTCAGGGAGGAGAGAGACTGTCCCACAATGAATCTGTGGCTCTGCTGCTGTGCAGGGCAATCAGATCCAGAAACGCATGAGATACTTCAGCTCAGGC
Source organism: Microtus ochrogaster (assembly GCF_000317375.1). NCBI lineage: Eukaryota > Metazoa > Chordata > Mammalia > Rodentia > Cricetidae > Microtus > Microtus ochrogaster. The sequence goes on from NC_022020.1 coordinate 67,723,622, forward strand.
ACAGCTCGGTTGCATAGATCTGGAGCCAAAGGGAGATAAACTGATGTCAATCCAGTGAAGAACAGTGAAATGGACGTGATTGAGATGAGGCCTGAGGAGAGTTAGAAGGCTGGTAGTTTAGAAGTCATGGGCCATGATGTTCCCCAAACCTTTTCAGACACACAAATGTGTGTAATCACACATACTCCTGTTATCTAAGCAGAATTTACTAAGATAGCATTGTTTGTAATTTCTCCTTTTAACACATAGTTGTGCCTCACAACATGTGATTCAGGATGCAGTGGCTTACAGGGACAAAATTCTGGCGAATCTGTAGTCTAGTGGTCTGGGAACTAGGAGTAGCTGAGTAGAGACAAGTGAAGAGACAAGCTAGAAGCGGGGCCCACAGTGTTGATTCAGGAGCTCAAACTGTGGGAATGAATAATTGAGGTGAGGTTGACGAATCGATACGGGAGTCAGATAGAGTCTGTTACTGGATCCACTAGCAGCTGGGATCACTCAGGAGATGGTGGGACCTGAGGGAGAGCGAATGAGGGGAGCACACAGGTGGATCGAGATCCTAGTGTCAGGAACAGTATAAGCCAGAGGATGGTGGACAACAAAGAAAGGAACACGGGGCCAGGGTTGGAGAGCTGAAAGTTTGGGGCCGCAAGGACACAGATCAAGAGTGGAAGGCGACAGTCTGGTTGAGCATTGAGAAGCTGCTGTCCAGGGCAGGATGTCACCCTCTTAAACAATGGCCTCTCTTGTGGAGGACCTGTTGCCTCTAGCCAGGCTCCAGCACTGAGAGCTCCTTGTGCACACACGAGGATGAGCACATGCACAGGAAGTCTTCGTGCTGACTGGGTTTGGATAAACAGGAGGTCCTATGAGTGCATAAAGGACTTTGGAGTTGGATACCACAAGCAGCCTGTCAGTTTTACAGAGTCGCAGTGCCTGTGGAAATGAGCCTGCTGTCCTGACGCTTGTGAATCTTCATTACAGAATTGCTCTTTCATGGACCTGACTGTTCTGGAAGAGTACAGGAAGCCCTTTTGGTGTGTGACTTCTCCAGTGCACTTGAGGTCTGTCCCTCACCCCTCTGATGGTCCTCATTTCCAGGGGCACACTTACTATGTGGACTACATGGACCCAGAAGGAGGAGTGCATGCAGAGCTGTTGTGGATCGAAGAGACAGAAGAATACTTCATTGTCAGCTTGGTCCTTTACCTCAGTGTAGCAAAAATAAACCGTTGGTTTGGGACAGCATACTGAGTTTTAGAAATAGGTGGCAAAGTCTTATTACTATTGAGGTGTTTATTTTTTATTTTTACATTTTTGTTCTTATTGAAAATTAAAATAAAGCACACCCACAGCAGTCTGTCTGGTGCCTTCTTATTTTCCATTAACGACTCTGTCTTTGAGTGAAGTGTTTGGAGATTTCTTTAGCTGTAGTAGACTTAGATTGCTCCTGGATAGTTGTGAGCTGCAGGAGCCACAGGCAGAAAGGCACACTCAGTTAACACTACCAGGCCAGAGACCAGGAGGGTTAGGGTGCCTAGGAAGGGAGCTGCCTAGAATGCACCCCTAGAGTCCTGAGTAGTGGACCTCATGTGCTCACCATGGCTGAAGCACAGAGTCAAGGCTAGGCTGTTGAGAGGCAAGACAGACGGAAGGAACAGCTGCTGATGAGCAGGCCCTCTGTTAGTCGGAGCTGGTGAGTGCCAGCATTGGTCAGGCCCAGACTTCAGCTGGGCAGCACAGTGTGCTCCTTCTGGAAGTTGTGTAGAGGAGAGGGCATGGAAGGGCATGTTCAGATCCTGCAGGGATGCCTGTGGGGTCAGGTCCTTGCCTCATCCATCCAGGGCTTTGCTCGTTGCTTGCTTTACCCTCTGGTTTCTGAGTGATCATGAAAAGGACTCTGCATTTTACCAAATATCGGCGGAGACTGCTTGTTTGTTCCTGGCCACCCATACCCAAAATAATCACATAGAAACTATATTATTTACTGGTTGGCCAATCACTTAAGCGTATTGCTAGCTAGCTCTTATATCTTAAATTAACCCATTTCTATTATTTTATATTTTATCACGAGGCTCATGGTTTACCAGTACTGGCACACGGGTGTCTTTCTCCTCCGGTGGCTACATGGCATTTCTCTGATTCTGCCTACTCTCTCTATGTATCTTTTTCAGCCTGCCTATATTCTGTTAAGCCATTGGCCAAAAGCAGCTTCTTTATTAATCAATGACAATAAAATATATTAACACCATACAGAGGGGAATCCCCCATCACCTCCCCATTTTCTGTTAAATAAAAAGGTTTTAACTTTAACATACCAAGATTACATACAACAAAATAGTTATCAAGCAAGAATTATAGTTAAAATATTTATTTATATCTACTTTATCTTTTATGACATCATGATGCTGATAGAGCTACTTTAAGATTGGTTTTGAGTACCAGCTGCTAAAATGATTCCAACTTGGTTAGCTGAAATGGTGCACCTTCTTACAATGTTTTGGCCAAAACTTCAAATAAGAACTTCAGAAAAGCCCCAATGAATACTCAAGAGACTATTTACAATTATACCAGACAATAATCTTGAAACTTAAGCATCATTTTAGTTTTATAGGATCCCATAGAAAGAACACTGCCCCCATGACAGCAGGAAGCAATTCTAGAAGACGATGCCCCCTCTCCCAACAGTTTGTTCTTAGAGTTAGGGACATCAATTTGGGGTTGATTATAACTGGTATAGGGTTGGGAGTTGGGGTGGAAATTATGTAGGCTCAGGGATCTTCTTGAAAAAAAAAGGGAAATTTGATGGGATAATAGATTATTGTGAGCTTACTCACGCTAATAATAACAGTACTAGAGTGAATACTTCTGAGCTATTATTTATAGGTAATTTACATTTGTATAGATTCTTGTATATTTGATTCAAATTATATTTGTTATATTGAATATGCTCCTATTTCTGTTTACAACATTTGTACACCTAAGCAAAGTTATTTTGTCATATTGCATACATGCATGCTTCTACTTCTGCTTAAGACATTTTGTATATTGATACAATTTTAGGATATATTGATCATATTGCACTATAGATTTTTACCTCTGATCAAGATACTTATACATTGTTTACATTTTGAGGTGATTGTCAGCATTTGCTGCACAGTTTTAAAAAATTGTTTAATATTCTAATATGAGGCCTTACTCTTTGAGCTATATAGGTATTAAGAACTAAAGGTCAGCCGAGCAGTGGTGGTGCACGCCTTTAATCCCAGCACTTGGGAGGCAGAGGCAGGCGGATCTCTGTGAGTTCGAGACCAGCCTGGTCTACAGAGCTAGTTCCAGGACAGGCTCCAAAGCCACAGAGAAACCCTGTCTCATAAAACCAAAAAAAAAAAAAAAAAGAATTAAAGGTCAGTAGTCATCCATGTTTGTCAAACTTGTAGTTAGACTAATAAAGTTCTTTAGATACATAGAGATTATATTCTGCATAGATAGGTAATCTTCATCCACTTCAAAGAACTGTTGAATATGGCATTTAAATAACTTAGGGTTCTGTGATGTGAGATCAATTGCTCCTGGCAGCACGGATCTTTTCCCAAGAGAATGTTGGGCACTGAAGACACTCTACTTGGAGCTTGTTTTCTTCTTGGCAAAACTGACCTTTGGGCAGAGAACTGCCCATGCCTCCACCACTGACAAAATGCATGGTATGTGGACTGGACAAGCAAGATACAAGAGAAAAGCCTGCCAAACCTTGTCAAGACAAGGTAAGACAGTTGTGAAATATTTCCTGCCTCTGAAAATGGCCTGTTACTTACTCCAGGCCTTAGCCAAAATTGGTTGTTCCAACGTTGCAAATGAGACTTTGGGTGATTGCCCAGGTAGCCAGTTGTCTCTGTCATTTATTGTGCGTTTTGGAAGTTGCTTCATTGTACTTCCTGCTTACTCAAGTAATATTATTTCCCTTCTTGGGTCTTCAATGGGGTTGAAGACTATATAGTTGTAGTTACTTTCCTCTTATAACTTGGCCAAGTTATTTACAATACAAGACTTAAACTCATTAGGATAGGATAATTATTGAAACATTTATCACTTGTTTCTTGCTTGATATTGTTTGTGCTGATTGTAATTCTAATTTTTATACTTGTTATTTGTTTTTACTGTATATAGTTTTGTAATAGGCTTGAACTCCCTTATTTAGACAAAAGCAAGAGGTGCTGTGGGAACTTCTTCAGCCAGTAGCCTTTAAGATACCAGCCCACTTGGGCGTTGTCTCTTATACTATAAATGCAGCCATAAAGCGCTCTCTCTCTCTCTCTCTCTCTCTCTCTCTCTCTCTCTCTCTCTCTCTCTCTTGGCTGTGACTTCTGAATTTGGTTCTTCTTCTCCATTCCTACAGAGGTCTGTGATTTGTGAGTCTACCCCTAAATAAAGAACCCTTTATTATGCTGACTTCTGAGCTAGTGTAGGATTACTTTATAGCGTCCACCCAAAGGCCAGTGTGTGTCTACTAGTTAACATGTGTGCTTGCCATAATGAATGAGATGCACTCACCTCCCTGGGACTAATCACTAAAGTGCTCTCAGAAGTAATTTCTCATTGGCGGGGTGGGGGAAGAAAATAAAAATTTCACTGTGAAATAATCATAGCTTTCTGTTTTAATGATGAGAGCTTATTGTGCACCAGGCACTATGAGGTAGCATTGTTTCCCACAGCTCTGCAGATCTCCCTGCGCCAGGCACTATGAGGTAGCATTGTTACCCACAGCTCTGCAGATCTCCCTAGACCTTATGGGGATATAGTATAATAACAACACTTCACAAGGATCTCATCTGGGAGGTTGAATATCTCGAGGAGAAGAGCACATCCGGTGTTGAGAGTTGGGATCTCCCTGGTCCCGAGGCATGGGCCCCGATCACTAAACCATACTTCTTTCTGCTCTGGTACTGGGGGCCAAAGGTCTGTCCTGAACATTACCATGCAAGACATTGAAGTGCACAAGTCTTTAGCAGAGCTCTCAAGTGTCGTGCAGCTAACTGAGTAATAAGCTTGTTAAAAGAATTGTGTTATATGGAGCTGACGTCCATTAACACAGAACTGAGAGTTCCAGGTAAGAGCTTGGAGGTGGGGTGGAGACTTTCTGAATTCTCCAGGTAAGAGAAGGACAGAGCAGAACTCGGAACAGACACATGATTGTGGCAAAAGTGAGCCACTTTAAATAGAGTGCATGGGGTTAGCTGTGGCAGCATCCGAAGGAAGAACACCTACTTCATGCTGTGCCCGAAGGCATGTTCCAGGTCGGTTATAGACCCAAACCTGTAAAGCAAAGCAAGAAGCACCAAGATGGCAATGTGGGCAGCCCCAGCTCTGCAGAGAAAGCACAAATTGTCTGAATAAAAGATGATCAAAGCAGCTGGGAAGATGGCTCAGTGGGTGAAGTATTTTCTTTTCAAGCATGAAAACCTCTAATGATAGCTCTTGCTGAATATTTCTCTTCACACTGGGCCAACTTAGAGCCAACATCTGCCTCTCAGAAACTTGGGGAAACTATGAATCAGCAGTCGAATCCCCACTGCAGATACATAAAGGTTTCTAATTGCACCTGGTACCACTTCAGCTCACAAAGGAGAAACCGGAGGCAGGTTCCAACTCATCAGGAAGCAGTTGTTCAACTCCTTGCATTCCCTTCTGGGCTCCACAGTGAAGGAAAGCCTCTCGCATCCCCCACAATCCTCGCTAATAAAATTTTAACCACATTTAAGTCAATAAAGCTTCACATAGGAGCATAAGGTCTGGAAAAAGAATGGTTACTTAAGAACATGCTCAGTGGAAAATACTAATTGATGAGATTGATAGAGATCAAATAAATTAACCAAATCTGTATTGTAAAATTTATATTATATATGATAGCTTGTAATGTATATTACATATAATATTTGTATATTTTATATAACATACACACATATATTTTCTATTGCAAGCTATTTACTTATGTGGTCTAGGGACCAGGTCAAATAATTTTGTTGCTATAATGGTATTTAATGTTGCTATGATTCTGAGAAAGATGTTTTATTAAAAAATAGTCTAAACATCCTCAGGATGAAAATGGTGAGGTTAAGAATTACTGAACCCTTTGTATTTATTTGAAATGCCAAGTACTTCTTAAGTGTAGTGTGCTTTAACCTAAGTAAAAATTACATATATTTCAATAGACAGAATAATAACCAAATAAATACAGTTGGATTTGTTGAGGTCCTAAGATTATGAATTTTTTTACTTGTAATTCTATTAATGTTACTATAATGTGATAAAATATTTAAAAATCAGACATTTAGTTCATGGCTATATTAACTTTATACTAAATTCTGCTATGACTGGCTGTGGGGCCTGCAGTAAGAATTGTTGAATTTGTTCACATGCCACACGAGTTCCGGGAGTCCTTAGTTCCCTGGCTGTTGTGCTTTTTTCTGGGATGAGCAGATTTTTCTGCATTTAGGCAAGAGTTGTGGTTGTCATGGAGTGAGCTCTTCACTGGTAGTCCGCATATACATTTACAGCCGCGCCTCCCGACTTCCCATAACAGGACACGGCTTCTCTGTGATGAGATTCTGTTGGCCACCATTCGGCCACTTAATCGCTATCCCCCATTACTGGTTCTCCTTCGGTGGTGGATGGCCATTCGAGCTCCAGAGTGGCTGCATTTCTGCTCACCGTTTGCTCCGTCTTCTGCAGTAATGGCCCATGCGATGCTGGCCTTAGAGTTGCCGTGTCCGCTCTTCCCCAGGAGCTCATGGGAGCACACAGGCAATGCATCCAGGAGGTTCTCAAAGCTCTTCTGTAGGAATAAGTCCCTGGGTACGGGCCCCACTATTGGAGCAGGTGACCTAGGCAGTCCCCGGGTTTATGGGTTCTATAAATTAGGGGACATTAGTCAGAGGAACTATTAGTCAGTTCTCTAGAGGAATGTAACTTCTAGAACACACACACACACACACACACACACACACACACAGTATTCATTACAGTGGTTTACAGGGTGTGGTCCAGTTAGTGGCTGTCTATCAATAGAAGCTGAGAATCCAGTGGTTTAGAGATGTGGTCCAGTTAGTGGCTGTCTATCAGCAGAAGCTGAGAATCCAGTGGTTTACAGATGTGGTCCAGTTAGTGGCTGTCTATCAGCAGAAGCTGAGAATCCGGTGGTTTACAGGGTGTGGTCCAGTTAGTGGCTGTCTATCAGCAGAAGCTG
>NC_022020.1:67731534-67733530 GCF_000317375.1 Microtus ochrogaster
AGAGAGAGAATATTTAGCAGCTAAGTCATAGAAGAACAAGTTGAAAGAAGACTCCTCTTAAGGAAGGCCATTCCATGGCCCCAGACATCTGGAACCAGACCACTGAAGTCCTGTAATATCTAATACCTGTTCCATCCCACCAGGAGCCCCAGCCACTGGCTCAGCCAAAGTTCTGACAGTGTGGTATTATCCTCTGTTGTGTGAAGATACTGACTAGCAGACAGGACCTGGGTCGAGGAGGCAGGGGATGGCTGTGCTCTTGACTTATTCGGAGCAAAATAATTTAAGACATTTACCTGCAGACATGAGAGCATTGGCAGCACATGGTGGATCCTGGCTGAGCAGCAAGGCCCAAAGGGTATACAATGAGACAGGCAACCAGTTCCATCAGGTTTCTCCCACAGCATAGCATGGTTCTTTCTGCTCACCAGCTTACTCCAAAAAGCATTCATCGATTGCATACATGATATCCCCCAGAAAGTCAGCTCTAGATGTCAGGCTAGAAGGCAGTGATGGCTACTCCGTTGAGGCAGATAGCCTTCCTTCCTATATCTGCCTCAGTTCTACCAGATGATGCTTACCCAACCCCACTGAGAAGTTCAGCTAGCAGGAAGCTAAGCAGTATTGCAGGATCTGCCAAGGAAGCCCCTCCCACTCACTCACTCACTCACTCACTCACTCACTCACTCACTCACTCTCACTCACTCACAGAGCTCTGGCTAAGGTGCCAGCACATGGTATTGTGTGTGCACTGACAGTGTTCTGAGCCCCCCCTGTGTTCAGGACATACACAGCCGAGTCAGAGATGCCGATACCTGAGATCTCCACATGGGCAGAGCTGAGTAGCCCATGGATCCTTTAGTGAGAGACATCCCTGGCTGCTTGGCAGGAACCGTACTGCCTCACATTTGGGAAAACGGTACCTACTTAGCTGGAGTGTCTGGAAGTGATAGTTCATAATACCAGGAGTGCTGTCTGTCCCGTCCATTGGTACTGAACAATGAATAATGCTTTCTGGAAAGGTGACCGGGTGCTCCCAAGTACAGTGGGAGCCCTCAGGGAGACGGATGGGTGATGCCATCCAAATGCCTGCTGACACCAGCACCACTGCTCGGGGTGGGGCTGCTGCTGCAGACAGTGGCATGGAGGCTGTGGGAGAGTGGCTCCGGCACCTTAGGGTGACAAGCACATCACGACACTGAATGCACAAAGATGGACTGTACTGTGGCATACCCACCCCCTTTCCTTCCTTCAGAAATATCAGCAGGGTCAGTGTCCTGGGAAAGCACTTCCTAAGAGTTCTGAGTCATTCTGAGTCATAAAGATCACCAGGAACCCTCCCGAGGTAGATCACTGTGTTCTCACTGGCCCGTGGGCGCAAGGTACGGATCGAGAGTAGAAACCTCTGTTGGAGCTGGCGGATGTCCTTAAGATGGGTGCTGGATGACGGACAGATGTTCAGCAGAAGCTAACCCCATCAGAGATTGAAGATGGAGGACAGAGGACAGATGTTCATCAGGAGCTAACCCCACCAGAGATTGAAGACAGGTGCTTGCAATCAGATTCCTCCGTGTTTCCAGATAAGTTAGCAAACACTGAGTAGAAATTAGGATCCGCCTCTGGATAGCATCTGCCCTAGTGCACTCCATGAGAGTCTGTCAGGATTGGATAGCATCTGCCCTAGTGCACTCCATGAGTGTCTGTCAGGATTGGGCAGCATCTGCCCTAGCGCACTCCATGAGTGTCTGTCAGGACTGGATAGCATCTGTCCTAGTGCACTCCACGAGTGTCAGGATTGGATAGCATCTGTCCTAGCGCACTCCATGAGTGTCTGTCAGGACTGGATAGCATCTGCCCTAACGCACTCCACGAGTGTCAGGATTGGACAGCATCTGCCCTAGTGCACTCCACGAGTGTCAGGACTGGATAGCATCTGTCCTAGTGCACTCCATGAGAGTCTGTCAGGATTGGATAGCATCTGCCCTAGTGCACTCCA
>NC_022020.1:67733665-67738719 GCF_000317375.1 Microtus ochrogaster
TGTCAGGATTGGATAGCATCTGCCCTAGTGCACTCCACGAGTGTCAGGATTGGATAGCATCTGTCCTAGTGCACTCCATGAGTGTCTGTCAGGACTGGATAGCATCTGCCTTAGCACACTCCATGAGAGCCTGTCAGGACTGAGTAGCAGGTTTCCCATTCTGCCACTCACATGGGAAAGCTTTTTAAAAGTTTAGACCCCAAATTAAAGTTACTGAACAACTTTTAAGGAGGAAATAGATACCTCTCATGAATAAAAGATAGGCTCCTAACTTTTTCTTCACTTGCTGTATTGCATGTGAAAGGATATTATGTCTATTTGGGGACTGGAAACCTGATATACATATATACATTCCCACAGATATGTGTGTATATATATATATAGGTATACACACACGCATGTGCACGCACACACACTCAATCAGCAAGCAGCTGCACTGCAGATGGCTAAGGTGTCACTCTCCCTCTCAGCGGCTAGCGTGTGTTGAAGGAAGACTTCAGATGTGTAGACGAGGAAGACAGGATATGGCTGAAGACACGCAATTTCATAAAGTTAGGTGGTCACATAGCGGGTGGTGTTTGCTACAGCTACTGAACCGGAAGTTCTGGGTGTGTGCCTGTGAGACAGAGAGGGGGAGAGGGAAGGAGAGAGAGAGAGAGAGAGAGAGAGAGAGAGAGAGAGAGAGAGAGAGAGAGAGAGAGAGAGAGAGAGAGAGAGAGAGGCTCTATCTTGCATCTGTCTGCAGTTCACTCCAGAATGACCCTTCAGGATGTCATTTAGAAGAAGACAGTCTTGCTGACCACACTGGCACGCTAAATAAACCCTGCCAAGAGGGCACATTGAATTGATAAAGCTTCATCCTTCATTAAAGTTTGCCCAGGGAGAGAAGTTACGGTAATAACTTTATGTACCAGACCACCAACAAATGTCTGTGTGACTGAGTTTGTTGAACTGAGTGCAATGACACATCTTTTCCTAACGAATCAAATAATTAAACAGTGAGTATTCGCTGGAAAAGTCTTTCTGTGTGTGATTAGCCGAGTTCTTTTTAGAAGATAATGAAAATGAGAATCGGGCCCGTGTTTCTGCCCGTAGAACTTTGACAGCTGCGTATGTCCTCGGACATTAACAGATTCATTTTGTGGCTGCAGCGTGCATCTGCACGACAGGAAAGGAATCCGCTGGCGAGCACTGGCCCTCCTCTATCCATCTGCGAACCTCGTGAATGATAAATCACCATGTCTGTCATTTGTGGAATTACAATTACACTCACTTCCTAACAGCCAAGGGAAGTGGGGAAGGAGAGACAAATACTTGGGTAATCTATATGTCTTGTGAGAAGAGGAGAGACAAGGTGATAGACACACACCGACGGCCGAGGATGACGGTGTTCATTTGTAAGTGATGTACAGTTTAAAATGCAGGATGGTGATGGATTGAGACCACGTCACTTTTTAAAATAAAACTGGGATGCAACTAAGTGGCACGGCAAATGTACAGCCACATACTGATAAATGACTCCTGCTTAAGAGCAAATGAATCATTTCCCTTATAAATTTCATGTCTACGATCTATTACAGAATATTAGGGTGTGGTGAAAACAGATTAATCCACATGTCTCCATTAGAGAAAAATCATCTTTCTAAATAGGTTGTCAAAATTTTCATTGCAGATACTAGTTGTTTCCAGGATCCCACGTTGATTGGAACAGTGCAACATTAGGTCTTCAGAATACTAAGCCAGTGAGCACATGGGGTAAAGATATCCTTTTCATTCCAATCTAGAGAGCCTAAAAACAAAAGCGTGCGCAACAAAAGCAATTATGGCAGAATGACATTACTGAATGGATGGGGAATGAGGGCTAATCAGTTAATGGTTCTGGATCTCCGTAAGAGAATGGTTAAGACTGTAGTCCCTGTTTTGCACAAGATGACAAAATATCCATTTCCAATGGACTGACACATAAGCATGGTATTGGGGAATGTCTCATGTAAACACAGGGATTCTTCAAGATAGGAAAGCAGTCAGAGCAAGCAAGAAAACAAAACTACAAGCCACGGGGAAATCTGTAGATCAAGTTGAATATTTCCATGCAAAAAGGAACCCTCCGACAGAAACGTTGGGAGGTATCTAAAACGCGTGCAGTTGCTATGATTATTACTCAGTATATTTTCAAAGCACAAAGCTCCTTCTAGCCTGTAAGCCAAAGACCAGAAGCTTGGGAAGACAAGAGACTAAATGAACAGCAAGTCACAGGGACAGAAGCATGAGTGGACAGAAAACACGAAGACAGCTGTCACTCACCAGTCTTCAAGGAAGTTCAGATGAAATCAGGGCGAGTTCTCCATTCTCCTGATGATTCCAAGTGCTGACCAGGTTGTGGAACTTAACAGCTGCTGCAACCATCTGAGTACAAATTGGTGCATCCGCCTTATAAAAATATTCTTACATTTTCTAACCAAGTTGAAAACGTACGAAATGTAGCTTGGAAGTTCTATGTGAACGTGTTCTCGTTTGCTTTCTTAAAGCGCTCTGACCACATGCAGCTTGGAAAGGAAGGGGTGTATTTGGCTTACCTGTCCCCATCACTGTCCACTCATGGATGCCAAGGCAGGAACCACAGAGGGGCGCTGCTACTGGCTTGCTCCTCTTGGCTTGTTCAGCTTGCATTTGTATGCACCCCAGGACTACAGTGGGCTAGGCTCTCCACATCAGTCACCAATCTCTTGCCTACAGGGCCACTTGATGCAGGCATTTTCTCAAAGTTCCTTCATCAAAGATGACCTTTGTATCACGTTGACAAAAAAACTAAGAATCACAGCAAGTATGGACCAATGAAAGTCTTACATAGATCTACATAAAGAGAGACAATAATGTTATAAAATCTTTATTTGTTTTGTGGTGTAGTTGGTAGACATGGTATACCCATCTATCTTGAGTGCCTCTGGCGGATGGAATGGAAATGGCTGGAGAACCGCTACTTTCCTAAGTGGGTAACAGCAGCAAGAAACTCAAATCTCAGTAGCAAACACACAGGCTCCTGTGCATGCACATATATGAGAGTTTGGAGAAAGGACGGGGGAGATGGTTGTTCATGTGGAAAGCGGAGACAGTGCGGCACAGGACAACAGACGACAAGTCTCCAGAAGCACAGACTGTAGCTTCAGCAGCGAAAAGAGGTATTTATAAAAGAACAAAACCAAGAGGAATTCCCAGAGTGGAGAGTGTGGGGATAGAGCATGCTCCAACATACGGGTGTGTGCAGAGGGAGTGTGGCGGAGAGTGGAGGCTAAGAAGGAAAAGAGAGAGGGAGGGAAGGAGGGGGGAGAGAGAGGAAGGAAGGTCGGACCTAGAAAATTAACAATGACTCTAAGGCAGCATGAGTGCTGAGGACTGTGCACACGGCCTCCTGGGCAGAGTTCCCTCTGGTTCCCAGCACTGGCTATGGTACACAAGTAGGAAGCCGTCTTGACTTCTGAGTCTATGCATGAGCAGTCAAAATCCTTGCGTTATTCTGTGTCTGGAAATCACAGAGAGGCCTCTGGAGTGTGGGCTTGGAGAACTGGCTAGTCTGAAGACCAAACATCATGGAAGATTTTTTTTTAACTGGTCAAAAATGTGTTATATTTGTTCATGGTGCATTTGTTAATTGTGTAAAGATGCGTTGCATTTACGCTAATTAAATAAAACTAACCTGGGCCCAGAGAGGCGGGGTTAACAGCTGGTGGACAAGAAGAGCATCACGTAGTATGTTTTTAGTTGGGGCTGGGTGGAAGGGAGTGGCTTCTGGGGACAACAGCTAAGAGGGAAAGCTAGCCAGCTGCTACTCTGACTCTGAGCTTGGCAGGTTTTTGCCCTAGCCTTTGAATCTTCAGTTTTATTAGAATGATAGAGATTTAGTTATAGCTACTGTTAGCGGGGAGCACCAGAGCCGTTGTCTAGGGCACCAGAATTTCCCCTAGGCTACGGCCTGAGCAGTTGGGTAGCTAGTGATTTAAAGCACAACCTCTGTAATGAACCGGGTAAACCAACAACCAGCTCCTAGGAAGAGCTGTGTCTGCAGAGAATGATTGACTGATAGAGTTTCAGTGATGTGGAGAGGCTGGGGTGTTGCTGGTCCAGGAGCTATTTACCTTACCTCGGGCTAGCTTGAGCTAGCTTTAGCTGCTTGAACAGCTATTCCTTGACCAGGAGTACCTGGTCTAACATCCTGTGGGGGGAAGATGAAAACCCTTAGTGGACCACAAACTTTTACCAACCCCAAAGCTAGGAATGTCATCACGTAGCAGCTGAGGCTGGCTGAAAGACTTCCTCACATTCCCGGACACTGTCTGATAGTCTCGCCAAAGTATTTTAAATTTGACTTATGACTTTCTTTGCTACACAAAACCGTAACATTTCATGAAATGGCTTTCAAAAATCCTAGAGCATTGCATTTAGGGAGATGAAAATTTATGTTCTCAGGCCACATCCTCTGTTCTTTGGAGGTAAGAGCTGTTTCTTTAAAAACGTTAACTGCTGGTGGAAGAACCAGTAATGGGAAGTGATGGTAGACGTTAGGGAAGTATAGACCAGTTCTTTCCGGGGCATCTATGAGGGATGCTGACCTACAGGAACCCCAGACACAGTAAGGAGTAGCTGGAAGCTATCAGATGTGGGAGGTAAGTTTTAGGAAGCCAGAGCAAGTGAAATGAGCAGGCACGTCACAGAAGATGAGCTACTCAACGCTGATGGATACATGAGAAAAGGCTCGCTATCCTCAGTCATCAGGAAAATGAAAATGAAAACTCACTCCCAGCAGAAAAGATATCATCGGGAAAACATTTCAAATGCTGGTGAGGATGCTGGGAAAAAAGCCCGAAAGTACTGCCGGTGGAAGCCTAAGCAGTGCAGCCCTGTGAAAATCAACTTGGAAGTTCTCGGGCTAAAAGTAGAACAACCATATGCTCGAGGTCTACCGATCCTGGAAATGCACCTAAGGATCTAAGTCAGCACACTGCCTGTCCCCTGCCTACCCATGACTGTCCCCTGCCTGCCCCCTGCCTGTCCCCTGC
>NC_022020.1:67739219-67745193 GCF_000317375.1 Microtus ochrogaster
TCCCCTGCCCATCCCCTGCCCGTCCCCTGCCTGTCCCCTGCCTGTCCATGTCCACAGCTGCACTATCCAGAGCCCCATTCATAATACCCATGGTGTGAAATCACCCCAGGCATCATGGGAAACGTAAAAGAAACCCACTCTTCTACCGAAGGGTTAAGTGACACAGAATGTCAGTTTTTCCAGGTCGCGGCATATGTACTCAGTATGCAGAGGCAGGTGGATCTCCGGGTTTGAGGCCAGTCTCATCCACAGAGTGAGTACATACCGAGACTCTGTCTTGAAAAACGAAAACAAACAAAAAGACTGTAAGGAAGCTGCTGGGTAGAAATTTAAATTCCTCCAGAGCCAGCATCTCTTGAAGTCAAGACATGCATTCAAATTTGCATTCTGTGTAGCATTTGTGGCTCCTTAGATAGCGGTCCTCTCTAGTGAATTCTCTGTAACAAGAGGGATAATCGGTTTTCTCCAGCAACAAGTGCCTCCCCCCACTAATATCCGATCCAGTTCTAGACTCATATTTCTTTTTCTTTTTTTATTGATTTTTATTGGCTCTACATTTTTCTCTGCTCCCCTCCCTACCTCTCCCTTAGCCTTCAACCCTCTCCCATGGTCCCCATGCTCCCAATTTTCTCAGGAGATATTTTTCTACTTCCCATGTAGATTAGATCCATGTATGTCTCTCTTAGAGTCCTCATTGTTGTCTAGTTTCTCCGGGATTGTGATTGGATTTGTAGGGTGGTTTTCTTTGCTTTATGTTTAAAAACCACTTATGAGTGAGTACGAGTACATGTGATAATTGTCTTTCTGGGTCTGGGTTACCTCACTCAAAATGATGTTTTCTAGTTCCATTCATTTTCCTGAGAATTCAAGATGTCATCATGTTTTTCTTCTGTGTAGTACTCTATTGTGTAAATGTACCACATTTTCCTTATCCATTCTTCGATCAAGGGGCATTTTAGGTTGTTTCCAGGTTCTGGCTATGACAAACTAAGCTGCTATGAACATAGTTGAGCACATGTCCTTGTGGCACGATTGAGCAACCTTTGGATATATACTAAAAAGTGGTATTGTTGGGCCTTGAGGAAGGTTGTTTCCTAATTTCTGAGAAATCACCACACTGACATCCAAAGGGACTGTACCAGCTTGCATTCCCACCAGCAATGCAGAAGTGTTCCCTTTTCCCCAAAACCTCTCCAGCATAAGTTGTCATAGGTGTTTTTGATTTTGGCCATTCTTACAGCTGTAAGATTTGGAATCTTAGAGTTGTTTTGATTTGCATTTCTCTGATGACTAAGGATGTTGAACATTTCTTTACGTGTCTTTTAGCCATTTTAATTCCTCTGTTAAGAGTTCTCTGTTTAGGTCTGTACTCCATTTTTTAAAATTGGATTATTTGTTCTTTTGATGACCAATTTCTTGAGTTCTGATAAGACCTCTGTCTGATGTGGGGTTAGTGAAGATCTTTTCCCATTCTGTAGGCTGTCGTTTTTGTCTTGTTGACTGTGTCCTTTGCTTTACAGAAGCTTTTCAGTTTCAGGAGGTCCCATTTATTAATTGTTTCTCTCAGTGTCTGTGCTGCTGGGGAAGTGGTCTCCTGGGCCAATGCGTTCGGTAGACTCATATTTCTATAGTGAGTCAGCATCAGGTGAACACAGTAAATATACACACGATGGAGGGAGTGCTGGTCAGTCAGGAGAAAGACCCAAACTCTGCCTCTTGAAAAATAAATGGAACTAGGATTGTTGTGTTCAGTGACATAATCTAAAATCTAAAAGACAAGCGTCACATGATTCATGTCAGTTATGGAACATAAAAGGCGTGGAAATGGTACTAGTTACTAGCAAATGGAACAGAGCCCAACGGAAGGAGTGGGAGAATAAGTGTGGATAATATGGGGTAAGTAATCATATTTATCTTGTGTACATGTGCCATGGTGAAGGGGAGATATGTAGTATGCAGACTGGACTGGCTGGTTTTGTCAAGCTAGAGTCATCAGAAAGAGCCTCAGGTGAGGAAATGCCTCCATGGATCCAGCTGTAGGGCATTTTCTCAATTAGTGATCAATGGAGAAGGGCTCACTCTATGGTGGGTGGAGCCATCCCTGGGTTGGTAGTCCTGGATTCTATAAGAAGGCAGGCTGAGCAAGCTAGGGAAACAAGCCGGAAAGCACCTCCCATCCATGGCCTCTGCCACAGCTCCTGCACTGCTTGAGTTTCTGTTCCGACTTCCTTCAGCGATGAACAGAAATGCTGAAGGACAAGCTGAATAAATTTTTTTCCTGTCCCACTTGGTTTTTAATTGTGTTTTGTTACAGCAATGGGAACTCTGACTAAGACACCAACTTAGATCCTCTGGATGTGTTCCAGGCAACGGAGAAAAGGGAATTATGAATCCTATGGCTGCAGAGTGAGAAACACCCCCAGTATCTAGCACTTTCTGTTCCAGCTGTTGCTGACTTGCAGGGGCATGGGAGACATGTGGGTTTTCCACTTCCTTCTGAAGCACTGACAGATTGTGGTAAGGACCTGTTAAAATGTTATTTAATGGCAAAGAAAATAGGTCTTGGTGTGCGCTACCATCCAGCCAAATTGGTTTAGTGTGACTTGTTAATGACTTTGAAATGTTTAATTTGAAATATATTTAAAGAATGGTGTGTGTGTGAGAGAGAGAGGAGGGGAGGGGAGAGGGAGGGAGAGAGAAGGGGAGAAGGAAAGAGGGAGAGAGGAAGAGGCTGTAGATTTGTCCACAAGTGCAGTTCCCACGGAAGCCAGAAGAGGGCGTCAGATCCTCGGTAGCTGAAGTTCCTGGCAGTTGCAAGCTGCCTGATGTGGGTGCTGGACTTTGAACTTGGGTCTTCTGAAAGAGCACTGTGAGTTCTTAATTGCTCTGCTCATTAGCAGCTCTATAAATGACTTTATTTATGACTATACCACAGCTTAGTTTCCTGCGCTTGGCAAATTCTTGGCATTCTTCTGCTTTATATAGGTCAAGGAGGTAATTGGTATTTAATATCTGAAAAACAAACAGACGTCTCAGATAGTGAAGGTTTGCAGCCTTGCTCTCCTGCTCTGCGTTTTACTCTCTTGACTCATCCTTGTAGTTCTAAGCACTGTGAATCAGAAAGCCTAAAGAATCCGCAGGGAATAAATAAAATGCTGTCTTCCATGGCTAAGTGCCTCGGAGATAATAAAAACATTGTGTAAATGAAGGTTTGGCCCTATAGCCCGAGTTGCTTATTGTGTTTGTACTGATAACAGAAGAAGGATCACCAGCATTTGTTGCTGCTTATGGCCCTGCGAGGTAATGAGTGTGAGAAGAGGCAGTTCCTTGGGATCTGTCTGGGCATAGGTGTGAGGGGGCCATGGCCAGGTAGTGTTCTGATGAGATCAACACGAACCGAAGAGCTTTACAGCCCAATGGAGATTGTCCTTCCCCTTGACCTTTGTGTGATCTGTTATTGGGTGTTTGAAGCAATCATTTTGAGACAGAAAGTCTTAGACACTGCCCTTTATAAAGTGTCTGGGTGGCCAGGTAAAACCGGAAACAGACTTTTTTGAGGCTAGGCCAGTTCAAGTTCTAATCATGGCTGGGTCCGCTGCTAGAGTGTAACCTGGGACATACTTTTGATTTCTTTAGCCCCCAGTTCTTCACTTAGATAATGAAGACAGTACTTGCCTGACTATTGTATGGCCAGCAGAGGGGCCCTGTGCTTGCACAGGGGTGACACCTACCGTCCATGTATTCCTGCCTTTGGGGTGGAACTTATTAAGTCAGCATGAAAACGAGGCCAGGTTAATGATGTGAACGGGATCGAAGAGCACTTATGACCCGCGGGCTGTGAGTCTGTGTGTCTGCGTCTCTGTGCGGAGTGTGCCATGACCACACACCTGCATTTTCACTTCATTTCCTCAGCTGTATTAGACAGGCAGTGATAGTACTATGCTTTCAGTTTGTGTTCTGCATTTTCCCACGCTTTGTCCTGGTTATGTAAATGGGAAGTGGCCGGCTAGCCACTTATGCCTTGGGGTACAGAAAGAAAGATGGACAGAGGAGTCACCAGGGGCCAGTAAGAACAGACAACGGATCCTGCTGAGTTCTCTAGCTGCCTCCGTCACTGCGTGGTGTCGTTAGCATTCTAGAAATACGGGGGGCATGTTTTTCAAGCGACATTTCTTAAAATAATACGTACTTTGTAGCTGCTATTTATGTGCCCATGTTTAGCGTGTTCTGCCCATCATAATTTGATGCAAGGCTTCCTGTCTCTTTAAGACTTCCTGTTTGTTTTCAGGAGACTAGATAAGAAAATGAAGATAGAAAGTTGGAAAGATAGTTCTGTGGCTGTACCAAGAGCGAGAGAAGAATGCACGTGGTCGAACCAGAAAAGGTTGCTCAGGGTCACAACAGAAAAATCTTCTCCCTACACTTCTTAGAAACTTGACTATTTTAACAATAGCTGCTGATTTCGAGGTTTTAGTGTGGCAATGCAAATAAATTACAGTGGAGCAGAAATCACTGTAGATACCTGATCCGTTAAACAGCCGAACGCCTCCTCTCCCTTTGAGATCGTCTCTCAGATCTGGTGTCCTTTATTTGCCTCTGTTCGTCCTCACAGGGTGGGCTTGGTACCATGGGGTAAGAGCATTCATTCCGGGCACGGGACCAACTTAGTATCCATCCTGGGCTCTGCCACCTGCTAGTGAGTCACCTTGCAGGTGAGATTCAATTCTCAGGTCCTCAGTTGTCTCATTTTTGAAGTGTCACCTGTGGAGTGACAGCAGATTCCTCACAAGATGGCTGTATCAAATAGGACAGTGGTGCACCTGCCCGTGACAAACGACCAGCAAATTTGGTTATCATTGTGCTGTGTTGGAAACGAACACGCTGGTATATTATTATTTATAGTGGGGCTGGCTGAAACGTGAATGGCAGAATGGACCTGGGCGCTTGGGTGCAGAGGCCGGGAAAGGATGTGCTGTGAGAAACCACGTGTTTCTGTTTCCTTTGTCTGATTGGCTTTGCCCTAGCTGAATTGTGGCCTTGGGAGGCTGGGGCTAAAACATAGAAGAGAAGCCTCTTCTTTAAACCTAAACATGCAGAAAAGATCTCAGATTGGGACTACTTCCTCCTTATCTAGAGCATAAGAGGATGCATGTAAGAGAAGTATTGTTGTCAGGGCCACCGTGGGTCTTCACTGAGCCCTGGCATGCAGGAGAGGTCAAAGGCGACTTTGGAGTCAGTTTTCTTCTTTCCTCCTTTATGCAGGATCTGGGATTGAGCTCAGCTGTTCTCACGCAAGCCTGTCTACCCACTGAGCTCCCTCACCAGCCCCATGACAGGATGTGCGTAATTCCCTTCCAATAGCTGTCAAGTTTCACTCCTCTTGTGCTAGGTCGCTAGTTTTCACTAGTGCTGTAAAATATGAATTCAAGTATGAATATATCAAGTTTTCCTACCAATGGTTTGTTTTTAAAAGCCTGATTTATTGTGTATATTTCTTGTAAAATAGCAGTATATTTGGAAACTCGTTTCTTTTTTTTTTTGGGAATGTTTGTATTTCTGAGCTGCTGTTGCCTTGTTCCTCAGCTCTGTAGGTGGCTTTGGTGTCTGGAATGTGAGGTAGGTCTGTCTGATCTCAATTTTTAGATGTTAAATATTCAGCTACGTGGTGGGAGCTTCTCTTTCTGTATATATGAGTTTGAGGAATCCTTCAAAAGCCTTCTGGAATGTTGATGGGGATAATATTGAATTAATGGGTTATTTGGGGTAAAATTAATCTGCCACAAAAGCCCTAAACTAACACATAATTACAGTGGTAAGAAAAGGAAAGTTAAAGTGGTGATCAAAGCCACGCGGTCCCTGCCCAAGTACACAGGCCAGCCTCCTCTGCTTCATCAATGGCCAGTTCTGGAAATTTTTATTTCTGTGGTGCCTCATCAATTTTTCCTCAGCTCTCCGTTTATAAGCACAAGAATGA
>NC_022020.1:67747173-67764610 GCF_000317375.1 Microtus ochrogaster
GGTAATGGAAGCTTCATTTGGTGACAAGAGATGTCCAACTGGGACTCTGTCTCTCCCATTATTTGGCAATTTCATTTAGATCATCTTTATACATGTATATATGCTAAGAAGTCTCTGTGATATGAAGTTTCCATACTGCCTCTCAAATGCCCCTTGATTTTAGCTGTCTCTTCTCTTCTGCCCTTCCCGCTTGGTCTTCTTGTTTCAGTCCTATATAACTTTGTCCATCCATAACTGTTTATTTCCCCTTACCTAGGAAGATCTATCTGTCCCCCAAGCCCCTTACTTTATACCTAGCCTCTGTGCTTCTACAGATTGTAGCTTGGTTATCATTGACTTAAAAGCTAATATCCACAGGTAAGCAAATCCATAGCACATCTGTCTTTCTGGATCTGGGTAACTCACTCAGGACGATTTTTTTTTCTAGTTCCATTCATTTATATGCATTTTTTTTACAGCTGAGTAACATTTCATTGCATAAATATACACATTTCCTTTATTCACTAATCTGTTGAGGGACATCTATATTGTTTCCAATTTCTGGCTATTATGAGCAGAGCAGCAATGAGCATGGTGGAGCAGGTGTCTTTATCACAGATTGAAGAATCCTTTGGGTACAGGCCCAAGAGCGGTGTACTGGATCTCAAGGTAGATCAATTCCCAGCTTCCTGGGGAACTGCTACACTGATTTCCATAATGACTGTACAAATTTGCACTCCCACCAGCAGTGAATGGGTGTTTTTCTTATTCCACATCCTTGCCAGCCTGAACTATCATTCATTTTATTGATCTTAGCCATTGTAATGGTTATAAGATGAAGTCTCAAGGTGTTTTGATTTTTCACTTCCCTGATGACTCAGTATGTTGAATATTTCTTAAGTCCAATGCCTTAACCACTCATCTTGCTGCAGGCAAACATTTCTGTATTTTTTCAGTCATTGAGAATCCTCTGTTTAGATCTATACCCCATTTATTAATTGGGTTATTTATTTCTTGATTTACAGTTTTTGAATTCTTTATATATTTTAGGTATGAGCCCTCTATTGGATGTGCAGTTGGTAAAAATCTTATTATGTAGGCTGCCATGTTGTCTGAATGACATTGTCCTTGGCCATTCAGAGCTTTTTTCCGTTTCATGAAGTCCCATTTATTAGATGTTGATCTTAGCACTTGTACTAATGGTGTTTTGGTCAAAAATTCTTTTCCTGTACCAAGGAGTTCAAGGCTATTCCCCACTTTTTCTTCTATTAGGTTCAGTGTGTCTGGTTTTATGTTGAAATATTTGATCAATTTTGAGTAGATTTTTTTTGCTGGGTGATAATTATGGATCTATTTGTGTTCGTCTATAATCAGCCACCCAGTTTGACCAGCATCATTTGTTGAAGATGCTTTCTCTTTCCCAGTGTGTGTTTCTGACTTCTTCATCAAAAACAGGTGTTGTTAGGTGTGTGGACCTATGTCTGGGTCTTCTATTCCATTGATCAACGTGTCTGTTTTGTGCAAATGCCATTCTGTTTTTATCATTATAGCTTTGTCGTTAGTACAGCTTCAAATCAGGGATGGTGAGACTTCTAGCAGTTTTTATGAGTTAGTATTGGTTTAAATATTCTAGGGTTTTTGTGTTTCCATATGACGCTGAAATTGTTCTTTCAAGTTTTGTGAAGAATTGTGTTGGAAATTTGATGGAGATTACATTGAAACTGTAGATTTCTCTCTTTTCTTTTTTTTTCTTCTGTTTTTCAAGACTGGGTTTTTCTGTAGTTTTGGAGCCTGTCCTAGAACTAGCTCTTATGGACCAGGCTGGCCTTGAGCTCACAGAGATCTGCCTGCCTCTGCATCCCTAGTGCTGGGATTAAAGGCATGGGCCCCCATGGCCTGACGCAAATCTGTAAAATCTTTTGGTCATTTTTACTACATCAATCTTCTGATCTAGGAGCATGGTAGATCTTTCCCTCCCCTAATAGATTCTTCAATGTCTTTCTTCCATGTCTTGAAGTTTTTTTTTTTAATCATACAAGTCTTTCAATCGCTTGGTTAGAGTTTCCTTATGATACTTTATACTATTTGAAGCTATTGTTGTTTCCATGATTTCTTTCTCAGTTCACTTTTCATTTGTATATAGAAAGGCTACAAATTTTTGTGAGTTAATTTTGTATCCAGTTACTTTGTTGAAAGCGTGTATCAGCTGTAGGAGCTTCTCAGTGGAATTGTTAGGGTCACTTTTGTATACTATTGTATCATCTAAAAATAAAGATACTTTAACCTCTTCCTTTCTGATTTGTTTCCCCTTGACCTCCTTCTGTTATCTTTTTGCTATAGCTAAGACTTGAAGCACTATTTTGAGTGGACTTGGCAAGAGTGGACAACTTTGTGTCCATTTAAGTTGTTAGTTACAGGCTTTCTGCAAATTGCCTTTGTTATGGTGAGGTGTGTTCCTTTCATCCCTGATCTCTCCAGGACTTTTAAAAATAATGATTGGGTACTGGATTTTTGTCAAATGCCTTTTCTGCATTAATTAATAGTTAATTAATAATTATTAATTAATCAATGAGATGATCGTTTTTTTTGTCTTTCAGTTTGTTTCTATGGTGGATCATATTTATTGATTTATGGATGTTGAACCATCCCTGCATCTCTGGGATGAAACCTACTTGATCATGGTGGATGATCCTTTTGATATGTTCTTGGATTTGATTTGCAAATATTTTACTGAGAATTTTGGCATCTATGTCCATAAGGGAAATTGGTCTGAAATTCTCTTTCTTTGTTGGGTCTTTATGTGGTTTGGGTATCAGGATAACTATGGCTTGATAAAATAAATTTGGCATTGTTCCTCCTGTTTCAATTTGTGTACTGATGTGGGGAGTATTGGCATTAGCTCTTTTGAAAGTCTGATAGAATTCCTTATTACAACCATCTGGCCCTGGTTTTATTTTTTGATTGGGAAACTTTTACTGATTCTGTTTCATTAGAGGTAATAGGTCTGTTTATATTGCTTATCTGATCTTGGATTAACTTTGGAAATTGATATTTATCAAGAAAATTATCCAATTTGTTTTAGATTTTCGGATTTGGTAGGGTAAAGTTGGTGAAGTTGTGTGTGCATGTGTGTGTGTGTGTGTGTGTGCGCACATGTGCATGTGTATGCTTTGAGAGAAAGTTTATTTACTATTTTGATTTACTGAAACTTAAAATAGTCTATCAAATTACCCAGGAAGATTCAGGTAGCAAAAATATATAGCATGTGCATTTCTTCACAAGGTCCCAAGTCAGTTTTCTGAGGTCATAAAATGATGTGCTATGTGTACTATGCTATTGAAACCACCCCTACTCTTGGTCCTTAAGAACTCAAGTATAGAAATAAGCACTGTAGTACTGAAGTAATATCAGGACCTCCCCTAATATGGTTTCACAGGGGTTTAAGGTTAAATGTGAACATGATGTGTGGTTTTGAGTCCATCAGTCCCATTCAGATTGTGGGTTCAGAGCAGCGTATTAGACAGCTGCCCATAGCCAGTGCTCTCACTGGGATATATGTCTGCGTTTGAGGCTCATCCAGAAACAGCTTTAGCTTCCGGCTCCACAGCCCAGACACTGCCTCACATACACCCTGGCGAGGGAGTCTGTTCTGTATTTAGAACTGCAGGTTGATGTATCGACACGGAAGAGCAATGGTGCTGCTGGCTGGAGAGGGGCTTGCTCCTGCGCTCACACGAAGTGGTTTCCAGAGATGCTCTCTGTCACTTTGGTTTTGTATTTCTGTTTTAACATGGAGTTCAGGTTTTAAAGTATGCCTTTATAATTCTCCAGATTTCTTTGGTATCTGTTGTCATGTCCCCTTTTAAGAACCTAGTGTTCTTAACACACGCGCGCGCACACACACACACACACATACACACACACACACACACACACACAGTATCATGCCTCTCTAGTTCATTTTCCTCAATTTTAGCTTCTAATTTTGAAAAAAATACCAATAATTCTGGACATTTTTCTCTTCTTTTGTAAGTAAGTAGGTCTTGATTTAGAAAATGCTTTCTGCTTCTCCTTGTTCATATCATTGAATCTGCCCTTGTATCTTTACCGTTTCTCCACTTAGGTTTGTTTACATTAAATGATCGCTTCAAAGCTTTCTCCTCTTTTTAAAAAGCTACAACCACCCTTTGGGTCAGGCTTTGGTACTGTTGCCAAGAATTCATCGCTCAGCTCAAGGTCAGAAGATATTTTCCAGTGTTTGATTCTAGAATTTTCATGGATTAACCTCTTTCATTTAGCTGTATGGACTTTTTGAGTTAACTGTTGGGTGTAGTGTGTGCTGAGGGTCTAAGATCTTTCTTGCCACTCTTTTGCGCATATTTATATATATATACATATATATATATGTATATATATATAAAATTACCCCAGGCCCGATTGTTGAGGAGACTCTTTTTCTGTCTCCATTAATTATCTTGGCACCTTCGTCAAAATTAAGCTGATTGTTACATAAGAGTTTATTTCTGGACCCTTAATTCTATTCCACTGATTTATATGCCTGTCCTGTGCCAACGCCACTGTCTTGATTAATGCAGCTTTGTAGTGAGTGCTGGGATCAGAAACTGTGAGTCCTCTGGCTTATTCTGGGCCAAACTTGTTTTTTGTTATTTCTTTATATTTTTATTTGAACTTTGGTACTGGTTTGTAGATTCCACCTCCACGTACACAGATTTACACTGGCATTGCAGTATGGTTTAGGGATAATTTACATATAAATATGGGGGCAATACCATCCTGACGATATTAGCTATTTCAATCTAATAATGTCTTCATTTATTTATGCTATCTTAATCTCAGGAATTTTGAAAGCTTCAGGATAATATTTTGTTCATTCTTCTAACTTTATTTCATTTTTGGATGCTTTGAGAAAAGAGTGGTTTTTTTTTTCCAATTTCATTTTCAAACTGTTTGTTACTAAAGCGTATCATTTGTGTGTTGATGGCGGGCTTCATGACTTCTATAGACTTATTCACACAGGACACCCAATTATAGTTTCTCTTTGTTTCCCAAACTAGATGATTCTTCTTTTTGCTTCCCTTCTGTTTTCCACTCTCCTTCTTCTCCTCCTGCTTCTCCCCGTCCTAGTTTGATGATTCTCGTATCACATTGTCTAGGACCATTCACTTCAATGTTGAACGGACATTCCTGGTCTTCCCAAACAGAGGGAACAAGCATTTGCTGTTTTAAATTATGTCACAGGGATTTTTATAGATGTCCATCGATCAGGTTAAGGGCATTTCCTTCTGTTTCTTTCTGTTGTTGCCCTGTAACCCAGGCTTGCCTGGTATTTGCTATGTAGACCAGGCCACCTCAAATTTGAACTGAGCGTTCCACCTCTGCCTTCCAAGTGCTGGAATTACAGATGTGCATCGCCATGTCTGGTTTCTTATTTCTATTTGATAATTTCTTTTCCTTAAAAATCATGAATGAATTCGGGGTATTGTCAAATGCTATTTTTGTATCCATCAGGGTAATTTTTCTTTGGAATATTATTATATCAATATAATCAATGTAATTAAAGTATTTGATTTTTGGATAGTAAACCAGCCTTGATCGGGGAAGGATAACTTGATCAAACTTTATAATCATTTAAAAATATTTCTGACTTCTGGATGCTAAAACATTGATCCAGTGATGTCGTATTTTCTAGGGCTGCTGCGGCAAAGTTCTAGGTGCTAAGTAGCTCACAGAAGCTTTGAAGGTCAGGAGTCCAAAATCAGTGTCAGTAAGGCTGTGTTCCCCTTCGCAGCTTTCAAAATGACTCCTCCTGCCTTTTCAGTTCCTAGAAGCTCCCAGCAGCCCCTGGCCTCCTCGTGGATCCACCATTCCTGTCTCTCCCTGTGTTTTCATGTACATCCTCCCCATTTGGGTCTCGATTTTCTCCTTCTTATGAGGATATCAGGTTTTAGTCACATTAACCATAACCTGCAAGAGAACAAAGCATGATCTTCCCCGGTGAGTTTCTCTCCACTGCTGTGACAAAGAGCTGCCTGGCTGAGAGGGTTGGAATAACAGAAATTCATTCTGTCACAGTTCCAAAGATCAGACATCCAAGACGATGATGTGGGCCAGGTTGACTCTCTGGGAGGCTGTTGTGAAGACCCGTCTCCAGGACTCCCTTTGGTTCCAGATGGTTGCTAACAAAAGTTGGCATTCCTGGGGATGTAGAAGCATCCCTTACTGCATCCCTTAATCTCTGCCTTCATCTTCAGTTGGTAATCTCTGGATCTGCATTCAAACTCTCCCTTTTCCTAAAGACCCTGTCATGTTGGATTAGAGTCCACTCTATACAAACATAGTTTCACTGCAACCCATGAAGACTCCACTTCTTTTCCTCCCGTTCCCTTCCTCCCTCCCTCCCTCATTTCCATTTTAGTACTGAGGATTGAATTTAGGGACTGAGCCTGCTAGAGAAGAACTCTGCCAATAAGCTATATGGCTAATGCCGAAGACCATCTTTCTAAAGACTGTTTTGAGAATTAGGAATTGAACATATTTTGTTGATTGTATTCGTTAGCTTTGCTTTGTTGTGACAACAGTACATTCACGGAACAACTTAAGGCTTCTAGTTGTGATCTGTCGTGGTGGAAAGGGACAGCTGGACAGCTGAGTTCATTGGCATAGTGTGGTGGTGGAGGCTGACCAGAAAGCAGAGAATAAAGCCGGAACTGGAGGCCAGGTAGGACTTCCAGACGCCCACCCTAGTGTTCTACTTGGTCAGCTGAGTGCCACACCCTAAAGTTCCCACAGTCTCCTGAAATGTCGTCCCTAGCAAGGGAAGAAGTGTTCCAAACATGAGTCCACAGGGACACTTCCGATCCCAACCTTAACAGGGGTGGATGTAATTCAACCCAGAAATTCTAGTGTTGCTGGTTTTCAATTGTGTAGTTGTGAGAGGAGCCTGTTGGCGTCCTGTCCGTTGCTTTCCTGTACCCCTGTGACTTGAGCTTCCTTCAACTCTTCTCTACACTGCCGACTTCCATCTCTTTGAGAGTTTCAAGAAACGTATCTATCTAAGCTAAGTACGAAACTAAAATTTGTGTAATGATTAAATAACTTACGTATTGAAAACTGGTTACAGCAGAGAGATAGCTCATCAGTTTCTCCCGTGCAAAGACAGCTCACCGGAGTCTGTGCCTTCAAACGAGAGAGTGGGATGCACTACTGATATAGTCTTGCAAAAGAAATATTACGAGTTACACATTTTAACGGTGCCGCCCACCTAGAAGCATGAGTATGTTAGAGACAGAAGGTAAGAGACATGGCATGGACCACTCACCACCAGCACCTAACTGTGGCATCGCTAATGTTCCTCTGCTGGAAAGAGTCTCTGCCCGAACAGCTTGAAGCTGCTGAGCAGGACCTTCATGTTTCCAGCCAAGGACTCAGAACCAGAGCCTTCAACTCCTCAGCTCCCTGAGGTTTGAGTGACCTTAGCTGTGTTTTCCTCAGTCAGATGCTAGAATTCTAACAACTAGACCACTGGGGTGGGGGCTGGGGAGGGATGGAGAAAACAAAACCTCACAGGACACAGGACACCTGGCAGAATGGGATGGCCAGGTGGAGTGTGGGACGTGTAGTCCTTAGTGCCCAAACAATCTTTATCTTCAACTGCTCGGCCTTGCTCTTTAATCTCTATGGTGTCTGTTATCAGACCACGTGAGAACCCATCACCTAGTGCTGACTGACTTCTCGACAGGAATGCAAAAATCATTTCTGTAGAATTTCAGAGACATTTTCTTAACTTTTTTTTTTAAATCATAAAAATGTCCAAACTTAAAGAAATGTTGAAGGAATTTTACATTGAATTCTGACACACATATCAGAATTATATAATCAATTATTTGTCCCCTCTCTAAATTAATCTTTATTTTACTTTATAAATATGGGTCTTTTGCCTGCATACATGTCTGTGCACGTATGGGGGCAGCACCTGTGGAGGCCAGAAGAGGGGATGGGATTCTCTGGGCTGATGTTACAGAAACTTTTGAGAGACCACGTGGGTTCTGGGATGCAAACCCAGGTCCTCTGGAAGGGCATCCAATGCCCTTAGCCACTAAGCCATCTGGCCAGCCACAGCAAGGTCTCTTTTGATCTTAATATTGTTTCTGTAACCTTGTATAGACGTGGTGCCAATACTTGATTTGACTTGACTGCTGTCTCAGCAATTCGTTGATGAGTTTGCCTCAGAACCTAGATTTATAGCGATAACAAAAGCCTCTTGGTGCTCATATGTGAGTATCACTCAGTCACAATATTCTGTGAGTAGCATTCCTGGTCTGTGGTTGCTCTTGGTGCTCATATGTGAATATCACTCAGTCACAATATTCCGTCTGAGTAGCGTTCCTGGTCTGTGGTTGCTCTTGGTGCTCATATGTGAATATCACTCAGTCACAATATTCCGTCTGAGTAGCGTTCCTGGTCTGTGGTTGCTCTTTGTGCTTCCAATGCTACTCTTTAAAATTCTCCTTCATGTTATTTTTACTGGCCAGCACCATCGTGTTAGCCGTGGGTTCTCCCCATCTTACAGAGTAGCCCTTCCTTGTCTGGTGTGCTAGGAGCTCGTCCCGTGCTACACACTCAGGACCTTAGGCCCTGGGGATCTGCAGAAGAGTGGGAAGCACTGGCACTTGGAGAGAGATTACTGGAGGGCAGTGACAAGAGTTTCTAGCTCTGGTGACAAGTGTGGTTCAGATGGTGCTAAGTCCTATTCGAGGTTTTCTGGTTTTTGTTTGAGACAGAGTCTCACTCTGTAGCCTAGGCTGGTCTAGAACTCAGGCTGACTCTGAACTCCTGGAGGTCTTCCCTCTTGCCTGAGTCCCTCAAGTGCTGGTACTATAAGAGAGGGCAGGTGTGCTGGTTCCTAAGTCCTACTACTCACAAGGAAGAAGAATCTGCTGGTGATTGAAAGTAAGCCATTCATTCCGACATGAGAGACACTGTTGTCATTCAGGTACTCCCAGTTGTCAACATTAGACACACGTCTGGTTTGTTCCGTTATTATTTCTGGATGCTTGTACTGGTCTCTGTCTGACCTTGTGCCTCTGCTAGCATCTGGAAAAATCCCACAGATGCTGCCCATAGAGGATATGGCTGGTCCAACCCCCACGCTGTTCTTGAGTTTCCCACAGAGTAGGGAGCCCTCACTGGGCAGATGATAGGCAACTTTCGTAGGATCTGCTTCTAATTTTCATAGCCAGCGGAACCTCTGACTTTCCCCACTTTACTCCCTACACTGAGAAGAGCCCCCTGTAAAATCTTCCTTCGTTTCCCTTCTCCTCTAGCTCTTTTGCCTCCACCATGCTGATCATCCTCCAGGGACCACAGCCCCTGCCACTGTCCTCAGGTGGAAGGTGCCCTCTCTGCCTGTGCTCATAGATTATCTCACTTTCCTCGTGCCCCTGCAAGACCTGCCTGTGTTAGT
Organism: Microtus ochrogaster; assembly: GCF_000317375.1. Taxonomy (NCBI): domain Eukaryota; kingdom Metazoa; phylum Chordata; class Mammalia; order Rodentia; family Cricetidae; genus Microtus; species Microtus ochrogaster. The sequence goes on from NC_022020.1 coordinate 67,756,637, forward strand.
GGTGATTAGTGAGGCTAATGGGAGTGTTCGTTCCATCACAAGCTTCCCGTGGGAGAGGCCTCCATTCTGCTTTGTTCCGACACTTTATTGAGTCCTCAGACTGTTTGTTAGTCAGAATTAGGTGCTGTTAACTAAAGAAGTCATGAAGCGCTCATATATATCTATAATATATATCATATATATCCATATAATGCCATATATGTAATATATAATATATATCCATAATCATATATCCATATTAAAACAACTCTAACCTTTAAGGGCAGAAAAACATTTCTGGCGTATTTTCAGAAATAGTATTGATCAGGGCTGGAGGCTTGGTTCAGTGGTTAAGAGTAAGCACTGTTCTCACCAAAGACCTGAGTCCATTTCTCAGCACCCATGTTGGGTGGCTCACAAGTGTCCTAACTCAAGCGCCCAGGTATCTGACATCCTCCTCTGGAGTCCTCTGTCACTACACTTATATATACCAGCCCTCACACATGCATGAATATAATTTAAATAAAAATATTAGCAAGGAAACAGTGCTGACTAGTAATGTATTAGCTGGATTCACGTGTGATTCCCTTATTACAGCGTGAAGCTCAGTCATGCAGCAGCCCTCAGGTTGGCCATGAAGAGAAGTGTGTGTCACCCACACAGTCCTCAGTCACACAGAAGCTCTCAGGTTGGCCATGAAGAGAAGTGTGTGTCACCCACACAGTCCTCAGTCACACAGAAGCCCTCAGGTTGGCCATGAAGAGAAGTGTGTGTCACCCACACAGTCCTCAGTCACACAGAAACCCTCAGGTTGGCCATGAAGAGAAGTGTGTGTCACCCACACTGTCCTCAGTCACACAGAAGCCCTCAGGTTGGCCATGAAGAGAAGTGTGTGTCACCCACACAGTCTGTATCATTTCTCAATGACATCTTTGAGAAAAGGAAGCAGCTGCATTCTTGATGCAACTTTGAAGCTGCTGGTTTTCTATGTGACTTGAGGCCTTTTACATTTGATTTTGCATGAAATACGGCATGTGCTCTTAGTATGTAATGGAAAAATCATTAAGAAGCTACTTATCATAAAGCACAAGATTTGATGCAAATGCTCTCAAGTTTCTATCACTACCATAAGCTAAAAGGCCAAAGAACTGTTCAAAATATACATTGCAGATAATGGTCCTCATTTCTTATATCTTCTCTATACCCCAGGGCTTAACCAGCTTCCAATGTCCAAACTTGGCCAGATGCTTACACCATGTGTTACTGAGAGCTTTGGGTCCCAAGCTACAAGTGTGATCATTATCATGGTTATAATATAGGAGAATCACCAGTCATGTTCAGAATCTTTAGTGGAAGGGAACTTTAAAATTGCTACTATACTCTTTATTAGAAAATAGCTCATAATTACAACCAACACACAGTTTTCCTAAGTATGAACAAAGTCATCCCTCTTCATAAAAAGTGATTAGCTTTACTTTCCAAGCATTTCTGTGATAGTTCATTATCAGATTCCACAAGGAGTGATAGATGTGTTCACTGAAGACACATGATGAATGTGACATTAGCCTGGTAGACACAGAGCATGAAGACATTGTTTATTCTTCAGACTCATCCATCGGACCATCCTTTTTCACTTGGCTGTGGGAAAACACAGTTGAATAAAACAGGGTTTCCTCCTAAATCCTAATCCGGCTAGAAAGATGGGGCTCATCTCTACAAAGCAACAACACAAGTCAGAGCCAGAATACCATAAGGAGTTTCTGGAGACTTCTATTGTCATAAATGTGTTCTTCTAGCCAGGAAAGGGAAGCACATGTTTACAGAGGGGTAACCCATGCCAACCCAGTCTTGGGAGGTAGTCCCTATGCTGATGGGCACATGTTAAGATTGTGTAAACTGGAAACTCAAGGAAGGAACAGTTACTCGAGGATAAATTGTTGGAGCAAAGGAAAGCATTTACTTGAGAAGCTAGACTGAATAGGAAGCTTGTCACCATTGAGGACCATCTTGCCTAAGGGAACAGGTATAAGGATGATGTACCGAACTGTGGGAGGCACAGCAGATAGGCTGCTCAAAGGCAGTCGCAAACATGGGGGCTTGCTGTTCTGACTAGGCATTGTGGGTTCTGCACATCTAAAGAGAAGGTGCTGTGGAGAAAACTGGATGACTCCTGTCTTATTAGTTCTTTCCCTATTTGTAGTTAGTGGTTAATGATTAGCATAACTAAGCTACCTTTTCTTGGGAAAAGAGAAGATGGCAGAGAGGACAAGAGAGACAGAGATAAAGACCTTCTCCTTGGAGGGCAGGGGGAACTAACTGAAAGGCAATTGTCAGGACAAGCTGGTGAAGTGAAACCCTGAGAACAGTTTCAACTGCTTAGCCGGCTCATGGTCTGAGGCATCATCTACAGAATGGCAGAGAGAAGCCAGCGTCCTCCTCCTCTTTGCAACCTCTAAAAGCAATGAAATCAAGTAGAGCCAGAATATCGATTTAGGGTTACTTCTGGTAACATACAGTAAGGAGGAAGCCGAGTTTACGGGGTGGGATGTGAAAAGGAATTGGGTGCTCTAGGGAGGGCGTGTGTGGGAGTGCTGGGGATGAGGATGAAAAGGGTCTGGCCATTTGGTGCACGGCCGTCAGCAGCAGCAAATTATTTGAGCATCGCTTTATGCAAAATGGGAGCCCAACCTAGCTTTTGAAGTAAGAGTAATGTGATCAAATTTATATTTTAGGAAATTTTTTTTTTCGAGACAGGGTTTCTCTGTAGCTTTTGGTTCCTGTCCTGGGACTAGCTCTTGTAGACCAGGCTGGCCTCGAACTCACAGAGATCCGCCTGCCTCTGCCTCCCAAGTGCTGGGATTAAAGGCGTGCGCCACCACCGCCCGGCTTATTTTAGGAAAATTAATTTCAATGAATTCTCAGTTGGCTTGAAGTCCTGTCTTGAAGGAGATAAACTAGAATGGAGGATACCAGAGAAACACAGACCAGCCTGGGCGATGACAGTTGAGTGGGAGAGCATTTGCTTAGGGTTGATTCATGCCAAGCATTGCACACAAAGCAACAACAACACACAAAGGGTAGGGCCTTACTACTGGAAAGATGGTGCAAGCTCCTTTCTTCCTAGTACGTAGCATTCACGAATATTCATTTATTTATTTACACGACCACCTGTTTGAAGTCTCTCCTCACCCCACCCATTAGAATGGAAGCTCAGAGACCTTTGCCTAAATGCTTCATCCTCAATACAAGAACAGCACCTCACATGTAAGAAGCTTTTAGATTTCGAGTCAGTAAATGGGTATATCACCATATTCCAGGGCAGGCCCTATGTTGTTGTCTGTGGACTTTATGATTTGTTTTGGAAATTTTTGTCTTGTTGACTTTATTTTGTTTTGATTTTCATTTTTCTGTTTGATTTTTGATAGATGGATAGATAGATGATAGATGGATAGGTAGATAGATGGATAGGTAGATAGAGAGTACATAAAGTTGGGTGGGTAGGGAGGTGGGGTGGATCTAGGAGAAGTTGGAGAAGGGGAAACATAATCAAAATATGTTGTACAATTTTTTTAAATAGAAAAAGTAAATAATTATTGAGAACTGATTATTTTATTGAAAAACGGGAAAGGAGAGATTAGAAATACTCAGATTCTAGCTTACATAGATTTTTTCAGCAGTAAAAATGGGCTTGGAAACTGAGATGGAGAAACAGATAATTCTTGTGGGGAGTTACACTAATTTCAAGATATTATACCTCATCGCTCCTCCCAGTAGCCTCAAAGGTCATCTGAAAGACATCCATTTCCTCAGAGAACACACTCCGTGCCAGAGATGCTGGGGCTTGTGTCTGTGCAAAAGCATTCACGGCAGTTTCTGGAAAAACAGTTCCCTTAGTCTAATGGAAAAAAAAAAACTCAGCTGAAGAATTGCCTTTATGAGATTGGATCAGGGGACGTTTTCTAGACCATTGGGTCACGTGCCCACTCTGGCACACTGCTGATCAGCTGACCTCTTAGCTAAGACCGCTGGAGTGTCTGTCGGCTGTGAAGAAGGTGTACGTTCTCGTCAACCATGTCAGTGTCTGTGTCACAAGACTGCCACTTACCTGGTGAGCGACCGACTTCCCCACACAGTCATTGTGCTCCTTATATGATGCCTGGGAGTGCAGCGGTTGTGCCTTTTCTTCCCGCTTCCTTCTGGATCCTCAAGGAGCCATGCTGGCCCAGAGGACACCAGCGCTTACCGATTAAATGGAGCAACCACGTAGCTCGTCTGCACCACCCAGGATCTGCAATCAAGTCACTTTTCAAGACTGCGCTTAGGGTAGATTTTAACGGCCATCTGAAAGGAGCATTTAGTCATCTTAATAACACGAATTAATCATCAGTCTGGCCTGCTGGACAATGTTGCAATCAAAACAACAGATCCTGGAATGTTCTGAGCAGAAGGAAAACACTCAAGCACAGCTTCGTTTGGAAATGCTGCAGCTGGGGCCAAGAAACTTCCAATCAAAGCGTTCTCACCAGCGTGCCGGAAACTTTCTGTTCTCTAAGTGTTTTTGTCACAAAAGGGATGTCAGCCATGTCATTCCAGACTTGAACAAGAAGCGGAATTGCAGTAACTGTGGACGTTCTGCGAGCAGCTCACTTCCACCCAGTGATGCAGTTGAAGCTGCATCTGACCCAGTTGAGTTCCCCTAGCTATCAATTTCTGAAGAATATAGTTGTTATTAATAAGACATTAAGAGCATATTGCTTCCTTTGATGGTGATCTGCTCCCCCAGTAAACACGAGTTAGAACAATTGGAAACTACACCGGAGTCTGCTGTCTAGGCATGGATTCAGGGTTTTCTCCCGTGTCTGACACGTTCATCCTTTAGAAAATGTATATCCTCTCATTATTCTCTCCGGTCTGTTTTAAATTACACGGGAGTGAAAACTGCCCCTTTGTTTTTCAGAGAAAGTTTTCCCGCAAGAATTTGCTCTGGGGAATGACCATGCAACTTTAAAACGCAGCGTTATCCTTGCTAACCCGACTCTCTCAGAAAATGCAAAAAATGCAAAATGTTATACCAGGCCCAGGCCCGAGCAGCCTGAGGAGAGGTGTCGCGTCGCTCTTTCACCCGAGGCAGGTGAAGCCCATGGGTTGTCCCGGCTTTTGAGCTCCAGCTGAGGTGGAGGGTTGAGAAAAGCTTCCTCCTGAGGAGTGACCGTGGAGGGATGAAGACAGCATCCTCTTGGGATCTTGTGAAGGAAAGCAGCTTCTCTGTGCGTGCGGGAACCAGCAGATGCTGTCTGTGTGTTCCTGGACCACCATGAGGGACACTTATGACGTGTTGATTTGATCCTGCTTTAGGCAACCACGCTAAGAAAGTTGGGGTCTAAATTAGGAGAGCTCACAGGAGAGCACAGGGTGAAAGTAGACTTTCTCAGGGAAAGCATAGCTGGGCTGGTCGCCTTGTGAGATGGCCAGCTGTGGTCCTGGGCTAGCCAACAAGTTAGTCTGTTTTCAGAGGGGCAAAGTCCTTTATTAACACGCTTTCAAATAATTTTCTCCCTTTCCTTAGCTAAACCATTTTGGAAAAAGCCAAGTATGCCAGCTCATCCTTTATCACACTAACTGAACATGCCCAAAGTGTTCTTGTGTCCACCATTTTAACCTCTCAAACTCCAGAAAGTTTTTTTTTTTCTAGTTTCCTTTCTGTTGCTGTAACCAATTCCCCAACAGGAAGCAACTTAGGGAAGAGAGGGTTGGTTTGCTCTCAGTTCTAGGTTGTCCATTCCATCACTGTGGAGACGTCAAGGCAGGAACTTGAAACAGCTAGTCACATGACAAGGTCCAAGGGCACAGGGAGAATGAGCACACACCTGCTTGCGCCTAGCCCATTTCATCTACGGTTACACATTCAAGACCCAAAGCAGTGATAGTGTGCCTGCTTTTAGACTGGGTGTTCCCACAGCAGCTAATACAGTCAAGACAATCCCTCATACACATCTTCACAGGCCAAGCTGATCGTGACAGTGCTTCACCGAGACTCTCTGGGTTATTCTAGATCATGTCACATCGGTGGCGATCAAACCCATCACAACTTAATTGACCAAACCTCACATGTATCTACCGTTTTTCCCGTCTGTTCTTAGACTGAGCATGCTCAGGGGTGTGCTCCCTCACTGAGCATGCTCAGGAATGAAGTGTCTGCCCCTGAAGTACCTTCTATGACAGTTTCCAAACCCTCTCTAATCTCTGTGTTGTCTTTTTCAAGGGAGGGCACTAGGGAGTAACTGCTGTGGTTTATATGCACACTGCAGGTGATATGTTGTTTCTATTCCCCTTTCTTGACTGTGCTGGTTTTGGCTTTGTCTGATAAGATGTGAACCCAGTGTGTGGTTATGTAAGGTCAGCACAGTAGAGTCTAGACTGGCTAACAACACATATGCACCCAGACAGGAATTAAAAAAAAAAAAACAAAAAACTTCTTGTTCACCAAAACACTAATTGTTAGAATGAGCGATTTTTTTTCACCACCCATGGTTATCAATTCAGTTATGATTTCCAGGGCCCTTTCTGGGAGCAGGCTGAGTTGATCTGAGGTGCTTACTCCACAGGATGGAGCCACCTCAACTCACTGGAGAGGTGAGACCAAAGATCATATCATCCTGCCCGATCTTTAGTCTTTTAGACCCTGGCCCCTCAGCGCTGAGTCATGGGCTAAAGACGGTTGCTTTGGCATATCAGCACCACTGACTTTCCTGGGAACTGAATTCCTAGGCATTTTCTTTTCTGAAGCGATGAATGCCAAAATGACTCACCGGAAAGACTTGAGCTTTAGAGTGAAGAGGAAGAAGGAAAGCCTGCACAGCTGTGTGGCGAACTGTGTGGTGAAGGAGAAAGGGAAGACTCACACAGGATCGGTGCTGAGGGTAGACACCCGGAGGCTGAGCACTAGAAGTCCAGAGGGATGTGCAGGAGAGCCAGCCTGCCCTGTGCAGCAGCAGCCCCACCGTGGACCTTCGATCTGCAAGCATTTGAGAGAGGAGAGCTTCTAAACGGGAACGCAAAGGGGGCAGATGTGTAAGAAGTGGCCAACACCATGGACACGGTGAGCAGAAGAAAGAATGACAGTGAGCAATAGAAGACAGTTGGTAGACTATTTGTATATGAGATATTGCCCTACCCACTGTGTGTAGACTCCAAATATATTCCATGTATGTCCTATGTATAGATCTCCTATCTATATTCTACATATTGTTTTATATATATTCTATATTTATATAGCTTATTCTTATACATCACAGCCTGACCACAGTTTGCTCTCCCTCCACTCCTTCCAATCTTCCCCTGCAATCTCCCCCTCCTCTAAAACCTCTCTTCTCCCCCAGATCCACTTTTCCTGTGTTTTCCCTTCAGCAGGCCTCCCAGGGATATCAACCGAACATGACACAACAAATTAACAACAATGCTAGGCTGGAAAGGCAGCTCACTCTCCCACGGTTTGGAATTCCAGAAGACCACCAAGCCATACAACCATACATATATGCTGAGGACCTAGGTGGAACCCATACAGGCTCCCTGATTGTCAGTTCAGTCTCTGTGAGACTCTATGTGCCCTGTTTAGTTGATGCTATGGGTCATGTTCTTGTGGTGTCCTTGAACTCTCTGGGAAGGAGAGGAGGAGATAATTTGGGAAATATTTAGAGGAAGAATTCAGACAGTTTAATCTGATTTCTGGCTCTCTCTCTAACCTCCACTCTACATTGCTCTTCTTCCTTCCCCTTTGCTCAGGAGCCCCTGGTCACACTCTATCTCTTTCAGCATCCTGGAGCATGCTGCCCTAACTACTGTCTATCAACCTTCACATCTCAGCTAAGACCTTCCAGCAATCCTCTCCAGCACTCCATTCTTGCCACACCGCACCCCGTGTGTTTCCTTTGGTCAATGATGGCCTTCGTGGGCATTTGTATAAGTTCATGATGGAGTCTGTGTTTACTTTTTCCT
>NC_022020.1:67765671-67768514 GCF_000317375.1 Microtus ochrogaster
TTCCTCTCATTCTCAGTATCCCTCAGCTCCCTGTAGTTACATCAGTAGGGTTGAGGTCTTGTGAACTCTTGTCCATCTACTTTGGCATGTTTATTGCTGTCTTTGTTCAGCTCATATTTGGGCAGCTGTGTTGGTGAGACTTCATAGGTGTAACTTCTGACATTCTGAGGAGACACAATCTCTGTACTCAAGGATCCTTGTTCAGAATCGCATCCTCAGGACCTGGCATGGCCTGGCATGCAGCATGTACATACTATATACATTTCAAGCCTCTCATGATCCTGAAAGCAGCCAGTGATGCCACGAACATGAGACTGGGTGGCAAGTGTGCACAGGAAGAGCAGCTGATACATGGGTCTGGAACACAAGATGAATTTGGGACTGCATAGACACAAATCTGAGAGCTCCCTGCATTACCTTCTTGAGCTGGCTGGAGTGAGCGAGTTCCATTCACAGGCTGGAAGAGTCTCTTATGACTTGGAATGTTCTTGAACTCTCTGACTTTCCATTCTCTCTTGTGTCAGTTGGGGCCAATAACACTTGCCTTGGGCTGCTGTGGTCATTACAGGTCTTGGAAGGCTCAGCCTATTATCTGTCTACCCAGAGCACACAAACAATAGCAGAAAGAAGAGGTCCAAACCCAGGGGAAATATTATGAGCATGTGGGGGAGCAATCAGGAACAAAATAAAAGCATGAGAGAATGTCTGTAACAAAGTTAAATGCTTTTCTTAGTAAAAATTTGGGAAGTGCAGCTTAATTCTAAAGTTACATTTGTATTATTCTCCTAAATAATAACTTTGAGGGTGAATTTAAGTATCCATATCATTTAAGCATTTTTCATTTGCCCTACTCTGTTATATTTCAAATGACTAAGATAAGAAGTATCTTAATGGAGTTTTAACTTAAAGAACTCTGAGGCTGGCTGGATTGCTCAGTGTGTAGAGGTAATCACTCTCAAGCCTGGCAACCCGAGGTCCCACAGTCTGAGAATGCACATGTGCTGTGGCCATGCATTCACCAAGACACACTCAAAAAGAAATACAATTTAAAAGGATAAAAGTTAACTAATGTAGAACAGAAGCCTGAGATTATATTGCTGTCACTAAAGGCTTACGACGTTAAACAATTGCTCTAGCAATTATCAGTTTAAAAAATTCATTTTTGTAACTAGTGATTTGCCCAAGGAGTGGCTTAGACTTCCCTGCGTGCACAGGAAACACAGTGAGAGGCAGGTTCAGCCGCACTGGAAATGCCAGCATTCATCCTATGCTTTTAGGTCAATGAATTGTGAAATTCTTCTGTCAGGAAAATTGACTGTGACTCTTTAGGCTCGACTATAAAAATCGTTCCTATCATTCCTATATTAAAAATCCCCTCTCTGTCATGTAGCTTTCACGGAAGCCATGCCCACTTATCTTAGACTGTCAGATAGTGTTATAGACGACCTTATCAGCTGTTCACAGAGTTCAGAGAGGCAGGAGCATGAGTATATTCCACCCCATGGAGAGGCTTAATGTCCATGAGAGAAAAATTAAAGCAAGATGAGGAACCATTTTTCATCTTGGAAATTGAAAAAGAGTTTTTTAAAAAAAAGAAAACCTGATCCTGCCCGACTGTGTGTAGAGAGGAGATTCCATTCACAGCTGATAGGAATAATTGGAGGGTAATAGGGACAATATTTTGCCGAGAATGATTGGCCAAAATTATTAATGCTTGATAATCTAATAGCACATTCAGAATTCATCCAATGAAGGTTGTGACATCCTTAAATATGTGTACAGGTGTGCTCCTTATAGGTGTCATGAGTGACAGGAACACATCAGTGCAGTAGAATCATTGTATAAAGTGTGGTAACTCCAGATAAAATACCCTCATTGCAGGAGAGTGAAACTATTTAATGAAAATGAAGAGTGTGTCTAAGTGAATACAGCAGAGTACAAAATGCTTTTCAAAGTTATATTAACCACACTCTTAAATAAACAGATAACATCCTAGAATCTCGTCTTTGCTAGCTTTATGTCAGCCTGACACAAGCTAGTGTCATCTGAAAGGAGAAACTTTAGTTGAAAGGAAATGCCTCCATAAGATCCAGCTGTAGAACATTTTCTTAATTAGTGATCAGTGGGTGAGGGCCCAGCCCATTGTGGGTGGTGCCATCACTGGGCTGCTGATCCTGGGTTCTATAAGAAAGCAGGCTGAACAAGCCATGGGAAGCAAGCTAGTAAGCAGCACCCCTCCATGGCCTCTGCCTCAACTCCTACCTCCAGGGTTTTGTTGTATTTGAATTCCTGTCCTAACTTTCTTCAAATATGGGCTATAGTGTGGAAGTGTAAGCCAAATAAAAGCTTCCTTCCCCAACTTGATTTTTGGTCAAGGTGTTTCCTCACAGCGATAGAAACCCTAACTAAAGAAACCTGAAACCTAATCTAATGCAATGGAACAAGCCAATTTATTGTTACTTTTTTTCATGGCATATGTGCATGTGTATATGTGACATGTGTGTGTATGTCTGTGTGTGTGTATGCGTGTGTGCATGCAGGTGTGCTTGCATTGGTGTACACCACATATGTGGAAGCCAGAGACTATTATTGGGCATTTTCATCAGTTGCTTTCTACATCATCATCATCATCATCATCATCATCATCATCATCATCATCATCATCATCATTGTTGTTGTTGTCATAATCATCATTGTCATCACAATTATCATCATCATCATCAACACTATTGTCATAAATATCATCATCATCGTCAACATCATTGTTGTCACAATTATATCATGTCATCATCATCATCATCTTCGTCACAATCATCATCATCACCATTGTCATCATCATCATC
>NC_022020.1:67768774-67777887 GCF_000317375.1 Microtus ochrogaster
TCATCATCATTGGGGAGAGGCTCTCTCACTGATCCTGGAGCTCACTGTTGTGGTGAGACTCACTAACTAATAAGTTTCAGGTAGCTTCCTGTGTCTCTTCTCCAGCTATGAGCTAACAGACATGGGCCACTGTGTTTGGCTTTTTACATAGCTCTTGGGCATCCAAACTCAGGTCCTCATACTTGCATCACCCTACCATAAACCAATTTATTGCTCCTTATGCTTTTGTAAATTGGACTTTTTGGTAGTTAGAGGAGAAGCACCTCACTCCTGTGGGAATTTGCCTGGGGTTCTCCTTAGGATGGAGATCCAGTTCTCACAAAGCCTCTTCATGTGACTAGCCAAGGTTTCCCATCAACAAATGGCTTGGTGCAGTTAGATTTCTTACAAGGCAGGTGAATTTCTCCTGGGAAAAGGAAGGACTTGCCAGCTCATCTCCTGGTAGCTGAAGGTGGCATAGAGTCCAGGTCTACAAGGTGATGAGTGCTTCTACCACACAGCAGGTGTGTTGTAAAAGGGCCGTTTGTTTGTTTCCCGACCACCTAGTGGCCCAGACCCAAAATAACCACCCAGAAACTGTATTAATTAAATCACTGCTTGACCTATTAGCTCTAATTTCTTATTGGCTAGCTTTTACATTTTAATTTAACCCATTTTCATTATTTTATATTTTCCCTTAAGGCTTGTGGCCCACCAGCAAGGTTTCAATGTGTCTGTCTCCAGTGGCAGCTCAATGGCTTCTCATTGACTCCACCTCCTTTCTCCCAGCATTCAGTTTAGTTTTCCCTGCTATATGTCCAAAGCAGTTTCTTTATTAATTAATGGTAATTACAGCATACAGAGGGGAATCCCACATCACCTCCCATTTTCTGTTTAAATAAAAAAGGAAGGTTTTAGCTTTAACATAGTAAGATTACATATAACAAAACAGTTATCAAGTAAGAATTATAATTACAACATTTATATCTACTTTATCTTTTATCATGATTAAGGAAAACTATATTCTTCAACTCCATCAAAGACTCCAGAAGAATACAATATTACCTCAATAAACAGGAAGTACATTGCAAGCAACTTTCAAAACTCTAGAGTTGACAGAGACATCCCGCTGCCTGAACAGTCACCCAGTTTCATTTGCAACGTTGGATCAACCAACTTTGGCAAAACAGTTTCATTATTCATTAATGGTAATCAGAGCATACAGAGGGGACTTCCACATCACAGGTGCTTGCAGAATGTAACTTGATTTTTCTTGACAATGACATCTTTCCTTAGAGCATCAGGACACAACTGGCATTGCCTAGCACAAAGGTTAGTATTTTGACCTTTGTAAAGCCACAGGACATTTTACTTGTGGTATTCTCTCAGTAGTCCAACCTTATTGATTCCTTTGCTTCAACAGAAGAAACTGTCTTTGGCTGTATATTAGTCTTTACTGGAAAGGAAGGCTTCAGCCCCTGCACTGAGTGTTACTTTTTTTGTCAGAGAACCAAGTGTTCTCCTGCAGATATTTCTTTTTTTCTTTTTTTTTCTTTTCTTCTCCTTCACCCCACACTAGCCTTTACATCCTTCACAAACTGAATGAACATGTCTGTAGTTAAGGTAAGCACCGCAGATAATTTGGCAGGTGAATGACTTTTTGCTTTAGAAGCAACCGTATTTGATTCCCATGGAGTAGGTGTTGTTGTCACAGGAAAGAAGCCTGATGAACTCGTTCTACTATTGAGTGACACACAGCTCATTAAGAGTTGGATTCGTTTATTTTTTTTAAGCTCATTTTATTCAGCAGTGAACCAGGGCTAACAACATGTATGAGAATGACAAGCTATATCTAAAATTTAGTTTTTCCACATACTCAAGAGGGTCTGAGAGCTTAGAGGAAACTTAGTGAACTGACTTAAAGAGGAAGAAAAGTTGTAATTGCTTAAGGCTGAGCTAGTCAGGATACAGTTTGGATTATTCAGGCATCCTGGCCTGGGGCTCAGAGGATCAGGCTTGTACTGTTGAGGTCTGTAGTTAAATAGTGTGTGCTTTAGGAATCCTATTTTCACTGCTTAGTTGTGAACTATTTAGGATGCAATTTCTAAAGCTTCTTTACCCTCTAGCACGTCGCTTCTACGAGTTTAAGTTGTCAAGAAGACCAGAGGAAGTGTGTAAGAGCTCTGCTTCTTTTGAGCGAGAACTGGAGGCTAATTCTTACCAGGGGAATGGCATCATCTGATGGATGGGGAAGGGATACAGTCACTTGTTTAAGCAATACCAATGACCTACAGGTTGACCTAAGGGAAATCAAGTCCTGTCTATGCTTCAATTTTCTTAGGTCTCAAAGGGCAATTTTTCTCATACTACAAGAGGTTGTTTCTAAAGCATGACATTTTCCAGAAGGATAAGAGCTATAATGGCTTTCTAATGGGTTATTTTTAAGAATTTTCATGAAAATGACCCCAAATTATACTTATCATAGGCTAGGACTGTTAACACATTACTTATTTTACATAAAATCCTCAGTCCAGGACGGCCTCTCATGGTAGCTATTGTTCTGAACTGTTGAGTCTGGATGGCAAGAGGCATCTAAGGTCCCTCAGAAGCCATGGTATTGGAAAGACTTCTAATAAACACCCTGCTGAACTCTGCTAATCTCATAACACATTCTCCTCATTGTGTGCTTTGCACATAGGGCGTGTTTAAAACAACACGAGGACTAACGCATGGTCCATAAGCTTCCTACCTAGTTCTTCTGCACAGGACCTGTCTTCAGCAGCACAGTTTGCAACGATGTGCAAGCAAATCTAGGACAAAGACAACCTTACCACACACCTGCTGCTCTTGCACAGGAAACCAGGAGTCTTAGCTGCCATTGTCAGACTGGTGTGCCAGGTCATGTGTCTATTAGCAACACTGACTTTATAATAAAAGGCTACATTTTTTTCTGAGGTTGATAAAAGTCATCTAATGAAGTAATCTAAATGAAGAAGTAGCTACCTTTTATTGGATATTAGTTTAAATACAGTTTTTCCATTTCAGATTTATCATCATCATCATCATCATCATCATCATCATCATCATCATCATCATCATCATTTTCTGTGAATATACATGAGGCCAAAGGACAGCTTCTGGGTGCTGATTCTCCTTCTACTATTCGGGTTCCTTGAACTGAACTCATGTCAGGCCTGGTAGTGAGTTCCTTTAGTTACCGAACCATCTTGCCAGCCCAGCTGAAACACATCTTTTTTTTTTTTTTAATTTTTCGAGACAGGGTTTCTCTGTAGCTTTTGGTTCCTGTCCTGGAACTAGCTCTTGTAGACTAGGCTGGCCTCGAACTCACAGAGATCCGCCTGCCTCTGCCTCCCGAGTGCTGGGATTAAAGGCGTGCGCCACCACCGCCCAGCCTGAAACACATCTTAAAAGCACTCTGTATCTCTATGGGCTTCTGACACACATTTGCACCCCTTTCACTGGGGAAGTCACGAGGCTACTTAATGAAGGGGATGGAATTTGCTCTCTCATCACAGTTACGCAGGTTCTGTTGGTTTCTGCTGATTAGGGGGCTCAGAGCTAGTTCCATCCTCTGCAGAAGATCTGTGTCATATCAAGAAGCATCACCTAGAACCAACCTCTAAGTCACAGGGTCTTCTTGAAAAAAATCCAAACAGCATGCTCCTGCAGAGACTGCACCAGGAGCCTCCTGTCACAGAGGGGCCACCGGAGACTTGTATCATCAGTCTTTGTTCTAGTGAATAAAAAGGATTCATCGTCCCCAAGGAAACAGCGATGGCGTCAGATCTGAAGGCAGAATCTGTGCACTGTAGTGTTGAGTGCACACCCAAAGGTGTCTGCACGGGGCTAGGAGAGTCACGCTGACCCCACTCTAAAGAAAAAGGAGAGGACATGAATGGTGACAGATAACCTTAGCATGGGTCATATGGACAACGCCTTCATACCTGTTGTTGGTGTGTGTGTGTGTGTATCCGTGTGTATGTGTGTGTGCATATGTGTGTGTGTGTGTATGTGTGTGTATATCCATGTGTATATGTGTGTGTGTATGTGCACTTACAGGGTCTATCTAGATGTAATTAAATTCCCACTGCCTAAATTTCTCCCTTCCTACTTAGGCCTTTTCAGGTTCAGTGTAACAAGAAAGAGAAATAGACAAAAAGGACACGATGGTGTCCCTTGCTGTGGTTCTCTGTCCCTCCACTCCCCACCCCCACTGCTTATGTGGGGAGCTGGAAAGGAAGCCTGAGACTGCGTGTGACAGAAAAGTCTGTGGGTCAGGAGGAAGAAGGTAATGACAAATGGCCTTTCTGTGGGACAGCAAGGGAAAGCTGTCCCATGTTTCCAGTGGGCATGAAGGATGATGGAGAGACAAAGGGATGGAAAGAAACAGAGCCTCCTTTCCCACTCATTCAGGCCTAATTTATCAAGCAGAAGAAACAATGGCAAAGAAACAGAAAAGAGGCATCTGGAAAAGCGGAGGGCAGAAAGACTTCTGCTTGACGCCCGACCGTCCAGGATGAGGCTGCAGGGAGTTTGTCAGGTCCCCTGTCAGAGAGGAGTTGGCCATGGACTAGCATCTTCAGTCTTTGCTCCTCATTCTAGTGTAGGAAATTAATTCAGCCCTCTTGGGACACAGAATATCACTCTCCCAATTGCCACAAGTTAGAGGAGGTTACGTGAGTGGGCCAAATGGCTGAGTTTAGCCTTACAGGGAGCTGGGTGCCAGCTCACAGGACTGGGGGAGAAAGTGAGTGGCAACCAAGGCCTGTGTGTGTCAGAGCCAATGATTTCATGAGAAGCACGCCTCATGCCTAATGTTCATACCCAATATGGAGCATGTATAACATCTGAGCATTGTCTCATTTTAGACTGTTGAGCTTGCTTATCCTCATGTTTATCAGATAGAAACAAATTTAATTCCATTAGTGCTCACCAAAAGGCTATATTGTATTTCCTGCTAGCTATAAAGTGACCTCTGAGTAGTAGCATCAGACAGTAATGAACTCTGGTAGGGAGGGCTGAAAAAACATCCCCTCTCAGATGCCCGCGCAGGGTGAGTTAGGGGACCACAAGCTTGATTGTTCTTCTTGCATGCTCTTCAAGACCATCAGTGGTAGGTGTAGTAATATAAGCGGTGGGGCTGCATCCCCAGCACCCCGGGCCGCCTGCTAGCTTATGCCCCAAAATAACAACATACAAATTGTATTCATTTAAACACTGCTTGGCCCTTTAGCTCTAGCCCTTACTGGCTAGGTCTGATATCCCGATCAACCCATCTCTAATAATCTGTGAGCACCGGTCTTACCGGGAAGATTCTAGCCTACGTCCATCCTGGGTCGGAGCTTCATCGCGTGTGCCTCAGAGAGCAGAGCTATCCCCGCGTCCGCCCAGGAGCCGGGAGCATGGCGTCTCTCTGAGGCGTCTGCTCCTGAGAGAGAGCTGTCAAGTCTCTGAGCTCACTTCCTCTTCCTCCCAGCATTCTATTCTGTTTACTCCTCCCACCTATGTTTTAAGCTATGAGGCCAAGCAGTTTCTTTTTATTGCTTAACCAATGAAATCAACAGATTGATATATGACACTCCCACATCAGGTAGGGGTGACACCTCAGTGGCAACGCTGAGAAATAAAGACAAAAGGGGTAAACGAAGAGGAGGGCAGGGAAGAAAGGCTATACCAAGCGTCTAGTCTGTGCTGGGCTTACAATGGAAGCTCTAGCTATGTGTGCAGGTGACTCCTGGACAAGGCCCTGGTTAATTTGTGCAAAGTCCCTAGTGTGGGAAATCATGTAAATTCTCATCCAAAACAGAGACTAAATTGACTTGTTTTACAGATGCAGGAATTGGGTTTTGGGCACGAAATCTTTCTCAGCTGTGGAAGGGAAGAAGCATCGAGAACTATTGTGTGGGAAAATGACAGCATTATCCTGCCTTGTTTTAAGTTGAAAGAGAAAACTAATGTTTTCAGCATAGTCTCTGCGGTGCGGAAAACCACGGTATTTTAAAGTGAATAACTGCATGATTTAATCATTGCTAATCTAGAACAAAATAAATTCTGAAAGGCGCCTTGCTGCCGACTGTGCTTAGTGTAGGATTTACTACCTTTTATTATCCTCAGAGAGTAGGAAGCCTGAATAAATTACCTCCAGTTCCAAGGCCTTCATTTTCCAGCATGCTCAACTTCCTTTTAATTGCTCGTGGAAGAAAGATAAATATGTTATTCGGCTGCTTTATGTTGTATGGTGCACGTTCTCTTCAGAGAACTGAGGTGCCGTGTGGCTTATCACTGTTTGTCTTGGAATCTGGGTGGGTTCCATCTCCTTGGCAAACACCACGTCTCATAGTTTCCTCTGAGAGCCGGTGGTCAATAAATATCACTGACGAGCTGATCTGCGCACTTAAAAAGTTCAATCACTCCTCAGTTTTGGTTAAATCCCCGTCATAAAACAATGGAAGTGGGATGTTCTGTGAGCAGCAATAGAGATTCATGGGGCGAGAGCACTTGTCTGCTGCAGAGACCAGCTTTTCGGGGTGTCGCGCAGTGCTGGGGGAGCCACAGCCTGGGCTGGCAGCTCTGACAGGAGAAAGCGTAAAAACCCTCCTCATCCTTGATGCACCATCACTGCCAGTGCCCACATGTTCCTGGTGTGCCACGTCAGCTGTTAGTACCAAGAATGCTACTGAGTTAACTAGTTGTCAAACCCTTTCTGAGTTAAGTTCAGGCTGCAATGAAGGAGGGTGGAGGTTTAGAGCAGACCACTAGTTACCAATCGACACTGGTCCACTTAGGAGGCTTTGTGTATTGTGAGGAGCAGAATTAGTACAGTCCTGCTGGCACTACATAGCCAGAGCCAGCTGCTCAGTCATTTCGCCAAGAGTATGAATGGACATAGCATGAGTTCACACTTCTACATCTTAGCGGGTTGTATTCTCAGAGGCGGAGGATGTAGGAGTTGGGCAGGAATGTATGTGGGTTCTTATGAAAATCTTACAGGCTGGTTCAGGTAGCCATTGGGGTCCACTCACAAATGGTTCGAGAGGTGGGGGCCTGCCTGATAATATCCCTCCCTTCTATAGCTGGTATTCCTCCCTCCCTCCCTCCCTCCCTCTTTCATTCCTTTCTCTCTCTCTTACTTTTTTAAATCACATGTTCATTACTTGGGTTCTTCCTGTGAAACAAAGCAGGGACTCATGTCTAGTTTGCTTCTCCTGCTCAGCTCCTCTCCCTGTGCTGGTCTCATGCTCTGAGTCAAGTCCACCCAAAGCATTATCTGCTCATCTGAGCCCTGCCACCTATCAGAACAAGGCAAGGACTGGTGGGGAGACGGGGTTCCAGCAAGTCACAGCCTGGGACTTTCACACAAGTGCACTATGAGCTTGATCTTGAGCCCCACGGCCTCTTTTGTGTAGACAGCTCTGAGAACGGTGGGGTGGAAAATCAGATTGGCGGTCTTACTGTGGCTGAGTTCCATGGCAGCTGTCTTTACTTACAATAATTGTGCCGGAATCATCCATTTCTACTTAAGAAATTACTTTGTAGTTAAGACACAACATGAAGTCTATGCTTTTACTAAACTTTTTGTTATTTTCTTGTTTATTGGGTCTTTGAGAATTTTATATAATGCGTTTTGATCATATTTGCCCTTCTCCCAACTCAGCCTAGCTCCACCCCTTTCCCTGTCTACTCAGCTGTATGTCATTTGAACCTTTTCATCTGTTATGTCCATTTGTGCTGCCCATATGTTCATGGATGGGTAGCCTTGCACTGGAGCGTGGCTGGCTTATCAAGGGCAACATTTATTATTGTTATTATTATTATTATTACTATCGAGTGCTACATTTTCCCCTGCACCGCTCCTTACCTCTCCTCTCCCCTCAACCTCCCCCAAGGTCCCTATGCTCCCAATTTACTCAGGAGATCTTGTCTTTTTCTACTTCTCATGTAGATTAGATCCATGTATGTTTCTCTTAGGGTCCTCATTGTTGTCTAGGTTCTCTGGGATTGTGATTTGTGGTCTGGTTTTCTTTGCTTTATGTTTAATAACTACCTATGAGTGAGTACATGTGATAATTATCTTTCTGGATCTGCATTACCTCACTCAAAATTATGTCCATCCATTTGCCTGCAAATTTCAAGATGTTGTTATTTTTTTCTGCTGTGTAGTACTCCGTTGTGTAAATGTACCACATTGTCCTTATCCATTCTTTGGTTGAAGGGTATTTAGGTTGTTTCCAGGTTCTGGCTATGACAAACAAAGCTGCTATGAGCATAGTTGAGCACATGTCCTTGTGACATGATTGAGCATCCTTTGGATATATACCCAAAAGTGGTATTACTGGGTATTGAGGAAGGTTCTTTCCTAATTTTCTGAGAAATCACCACACTGACATCAAAAGGGGCTGTACCAGCTTGCATTCCCACCAGCAACGCAGAAGTGTTCCCTTTACCCCACAGCCTCTCCAGCATAAGTTGTCGGAAACTGACTTTCTCGCAACAACTTGATTAGTTGCAAATAGACGCACCCCTGCTTCCCCTTTCCATGCTGAGATCTGGTTTGGTTTGAGCTTATGTGTCCTGACTGTGTGTACTAACTCACAATTTCTGAGAGCCCATCTGCACAGAAGCTCTGTTATACCTTGAGGACATTGTTCCCTTGTATTCATTCCCTACGGATGGGTCTTACAGAAGAGGGGTCTGCCCCTCTTCCTCAGTGCATCTTTTAACTGAAATTCCCTGCTATCTCTGAAGTAGTTGACAGTCCTATGTACAGGTGACCCAGTGGGCCCTTTCTAGGAAATGAGGCAGCAACAATCAAAAGGAAAACAACAGGTTTACTGCAGTCTCAGTACCAAGGGAGGGCAGAGGGGAGGAAAAGGGGAGTACTTTGACTTGTAACTCAAGCTTCTTTGGGATGAAATTACTGGACTCTTGGGAGTAGAAGGCAGCATAGCAGGAGGGCACGGAAGGACATGGCACAGTGGGTCTTTGCAGAGCCAGGCTGATGGCCTTGGTTCTCTGCCCCCTCAAGCATATACCTGAGCAGTTACAAAGTGCCAGATGCACTGGGCACAGAGGCTGCAGTTACAAAGTGTCAGATGCACTGGGCACAGAGGCTG